>NC_057412.1:40927078-41137725 GCF_019320065.1 Cervus canadensis
TGACACCACCATTATGGCAGAAAGTGAAGAACTAAAGAGCCTCTTGATGAAAGTGAAAGAGGGGAGTGAAAAAGTTGGCTTAAAGCTCAACATTCAGAAAACTGAGATCATGGCATCCGGTCCCATCACTTCATGGCAAATAGATGGGGAAACAGTGGAAACCATGGCTGACTTTATTTTGGGGGGCTCCAAACTCACTGCAGATGGTGATTGCAGCCATGAAATTAAAAGACGCTTACTCCTTGAAAGTTATGACCAACCTAGACAGCATATTCAAAAGCAGAGACATTACTTTGCCAACAAAGGTCTGTCTAGTCAAGGCTATGGTTTTTCCAGTGGTCATGTATGGATGTGAGAGTTGGACTATAAAGAAAGCTGAGCACTGAAGAATTGATGTTTTTAAACTGTGGTGTTGGAGAAGCCTCTTGAGAGTCTGTTGGATTGCAAGGAGATCCAACCAGTCCATCCTAAAGGAGATCAGACCTGGGTGTTCAATGGTAGGAATGATATTGAATCTGAAACTCCAATATTTTGGCCACCTCATGTGAAGAGGTGACTCATTTCAAAAGTCCCTGATGCTGGGAAAGATTGAAGGCAGGAGGAGAAGGGGACGACAGAGGATGAGATGGTTGGATGGCATCACCGACTCAATGGACATGAATTTGAGTAAACTTTGGGAGTTTGTGATGGACAGGGAGGCCTGGCTTGCTGCAGTTCATGGGGTCGCAAAGAGTCGGACACAACTGAGCGACTGAACTGAGCTGAATGGAGCCTGGAACTACAGACGACTGCTTTAGATTCTTACCACATCACTGACACTCATCCCAGTGTCTAGACCTTCGTCAAATGATGTCACACGCTACTCAGCCTGGTTTTCTATTTTGGTGCCATCCGTCTGCATTCTGACTTTGACTACCATATTGGATAATAAATACTGTGGCTACGTACAAAGCTTCACCTCCTTCACATGTGCTGACAACTCAGTTATTGATAGTCTTACAGGGAGGATTCTTCTCCCTTCTGTGTTTAACCTATGCAAATATACCTGATGAAGACTGTCTGGTGGGACTGTTTGAAAACCTTTTCTAGTCTTTGCCCTTATCTAGGGGGACAGAATGGGATTTGGAATCAGACATAGAAAGAACTTGAAATCCTGGCTCTGGTCTTTAATAACTGTGCCATAGTGTTGGTTAGTAAATCTCCTGGAGTCTCAGTTTCCTCATACCTGTGATGGAAAGACATACTTGTGTTGGAAAGAAGGGGATGACAGACGATGAGATGGTTGGATGGCATCTCTGACTCAATGGACATGAGTTTGAGTAAACTCTGTGAGTTGGTGAGGGACAGGGAGGCCTGGCGTGCTGCAGTCCAGAGGTTGCAAAGAGTCGGATACGACTGAGCGACTGAACTGAACTGTGGTGAAAAGAAGAGTTCCTTGGGTTTTCTCAAAGAGAGAATAAGCAGATACATGAAAAGCTATTAGCACTTTATAGTACATGCTGGCTTCCTACCCATCTCAGGGGCAACACTACTAACAGAAACAACCTAGGCTCCTGTATTTGAAGAGTTGACTACAAGCACATAAGGCAACATGGCATTTATTCTTACTTTCTATTTGTCAGTTTTGTTTTTCAAGACATAAGCCTTTGGATTGCCTTATCCTGTCACATAGTTTCAGGTTGAGTGTTCTTGTTCTGTTTGTGATTCTGGATGTTTGATTAAGAATGATCCTTGTGACGTGGATGGTTTTAGCTATCTGAACATTGAGAAGGATATGGGAATAAGAACCAGGGGTATAGAAAAGATAAAAGTGAAATGCTATCTTAATAATGCATGATAAAATAGAGTAAAAATAAATCGAATGGCAGCACTCTAGAATGATTATTGTCACCTGACAGAGCCAGATTATCATCTGGTCTCGAGAGCAGGTGTTGAGCCACACACCATTGCCTAATATGATGCCTGATGTGAGCAAACACATCAGGACTTAGGTACTGATGGAAGACAAATACCTCTGGAGAATGGTGATGGGGAGGCCACATTTAAATCTGAGTGTCTTGGTGCCATCTTGCTTGTCCCCTACATACTCTAAGCCTTTGGTCCTCAAAACTCAAGAGTACCTAAAGATCAAGTGGTGAGCCTTAAAAATGCAGACTTCTGGGCTTCCCCCTACTGATTGATTTAGTAAATCTGAAGTGAGCCCAGTCTGCATTTAATTAGGCACCCTGACTCTTTCTGATCCTGGTTGCTACCCAGGCCAGTATTTCAAGGAAGTGGGGTCCCAGGCAGGAGCTCATCATTCACTGGCTATTTATTGAGTGCTAACTAGGTGTGACGCCTTCTAGGGGACATGGCCCTTGCTCAGCAAGAGTTTACACTGAAGGAGGAAATAAGACTTGAATGCAGATAGGGTAGCAGCTGCTGGCTCTCCAGGTTAGAGTCAGACTGTTGCTTCTTTCTTGTTCACATTTCCCTTTGTGCAAGCCTCATATTGGTTTAGAATAATTTATTCTAACTTATTTATTCACCTAAATCTCAGTTTGTGTATTCTGTGAGAGCAGGTGACCTTCACGGTTGACCTACTTAAATGTTTTCCCATCATCTTTTCTTATTTTGAACTGTGGTGTTAGAGAAGACTTTTGAGAGTCCCTGGGACTACAAGGAGATCGAACCAGTCCATCCTAAAGGAGATCAGTCCTGAATATTCATTGGAAGGACTGGTGTTGAAACTGAAACTCCAATACTCTGGCCACCTGATGCGAAGAACTGACTCATTTGAAAAGACCCCGATGCTGGGAAAGATTGAAGGCGGGAGGAGAAGGGGATGACAGAGGATAAGATGGTTGGATGGCATCACCGACTCAATGGACATGAGCTTGGGTAGACTTTGGGAGTTGGTGAAGGAAAGGGAGGCCTGGTGTGCTGCAGTCCATGGGGTCACAAAGAGTTGGACACAACTGAGCGACTGAACTGAACTGAACTTTCTTATTCCTATAACTTTGATTTGGCTGTGACTCCCAACTTAAGCACCTGTGCCAATCTCTTGCTTGAGACACTGTATGTTAGAAGATGGTTTGTCTTTTTCAGATTTAAAATCAGGCTTTATTGTGTTACTGCTGCCATGACCTTTCCTTTTGTCTCCTGTCCATCTTGATAGCCTGGAAGACAGAGACTGAAGATCAAACATGTTCCCCTGGGTCTGGTTTTCACAGCAGGTGGGACATAACTGTGGTCATGTGGGTGGGGTGTCAAGGTGAGTCTCATTGGGAAATACTCTATGGCACAACGTTTGGACTGGAGGTAGGGTATTCAAAAGGGTGTAGTCCTTAGACGCACATTTATGCAAGCATTGTGACATATGCTGAAGACGTATCTGCTCAAGTTCAAGCTGGAAGGATATGAGCACATTGGTTTAGTCTCCAAGGAGGAAGAGGGGACAGTTTTAGATTTAGGCCAGTCAGTATTTGCTTTTCCTTCTTGAGACTGGGATCATTGTAAATTCTATTCCGGAAGAAGAGAACTGCATGGGAGTTGACACTGAGGAAAGTGTGAAGGTAAGGATAATTTAACTAAGAAAGTCTTTCAAAACAGTTGAAATTTGGGAGAGAAAGAACTGATATGGAATGATGGAGATCAAAAAAATAAATAAAGCTACATATGCTTATATACACATTGCTTTGAGAATGAAGGCAAGTAATAAAGTGAGCTCAAGAAATAGCTCCAATTGGTTTATTGAATTGGATTTATAAATGTCTTGATATGAGTTACTAAATAAGATTTAGTAATATTTTATTTTGGTCATGGCTCAAGATGAATTTTTACTTAAAATTTTGTGGTGGCTGAAGATGAATTGTTAGTTTAAGTTTTTCTCCATGGTATTCATTTATATTTGGTTCAGAATCCAATAAGTAAATTTTAGAATCTGTTTCTCGTGGCTATTTTGAATTCTCTCCTCTTTTTGTACACAGGCCTTGTCATTGTTTAAGTGGCTTTGGTTAATGGGAATGAACACCTAACACCTGATTTTGCACTTGAGATTTGCCCAATATTACCCCCAAATGCGAGAGTTTTAAAATATTTCCCTTTTGGGTGGTGAGTGAGTGTTTGTGTATGTCACGGGTTGGTCAGAAAAATACAGCTAATGGGGGTTTCAGGCATTGTTTCTTGTCTTGGCTTAGGGGCTGATGTTTGGTGTCATTAGGAGCAGAGGGTTTTTTTCTGGATGGGGAAGGGTATAAATTTTTAGGATGACTAGAAGCTAGAAAACAGTGATTGAATCTTGAAGCTCACCATTTTAGGGCTGCCTGAACCTTTATAAGTGGTGCAGTCAAGCAGGGAGGATGCTGTGGAAGGACCTTCTGGTTTGCTAGCCTGGTGATCTCCCCGGGGTTTCTGCTGGCTGGCTGGCGGGTTCGCTCCGCTTTGTGGAGGTTACTAGGTTTTGACCAGGTGGTGGTGTTCTAGAAGTTGACTCACTCAGAACCTCAAACATCTCTCCAGTCAACTTCTAGAACACCACCACCTGTATATCTGTCTTTTGTTCCTTGCTTTACTATTGCCTGCAAGTGCAATTGCTGGTAAAAGCCTAGTAATCCCGAGTTTAATTAGATCTCAATCCAAAAGCCGACATGTTGCCCTTGGAAGCAGAACACGGGGCTCTCCTCACCTCCAGTATTTTTGCCTGGAGGATTCCACGGACAGAGGGGCCTGGCAGGTGACACTTCAGGGGGTTGCAAAAAGTTGAAAACGACTGAGCACATGAGCCCCATGATCATAACAGAAGAGGAATCTGAGGCCCTGAAGGGGTAAATAAGTCTCCCCAAGACATGGAGCGGGTAAATGGTAAAGTTGGGATTCAGATCTAGTTTTCTAGATCTTCAGCTCTTCCTCAGTTTTAAAAAATTCCTATTTATTTCTTTTAACTAATATACCCCCATCTCCTAATCTTAGACGTGTGTATTGTTTCTAACTTGGCACCTCTATTTCCAGTTAGATGTTTAGGATAAATTCCTAGAAGTGCATTCACTGTACCAAAGAATGTAAAATCTTGAAGATTCCTTTAGAATATATCAGATTCTTTTCCAGAAGAGTTAAAAAAATTTACAATGTAGATGTACTTTTCAATCCCATGTAGAAGTATTTTTTAGTCTCTTGTGGTTGCCTAAGCTATGACATGGAGGAGGAAATGGCACCCAACTCCAGTACTCTTGCCTGGAAAATCCCATGGATGGAGGAGCCTGGTAGGCTACAGTCCACGGGGTTGCAAAGAGTCGGACATGACTGAGCGACTTCACTTCACTCACTTCATACTTTATCCCTGGAGAAGGAAATGGCAACCAGCTCCAGTGTTCTTGCCTGGAGAATCCTGTGGACAGAGGAGCCTGGCTGATGTAACTAAGCATGCACGCATGCGTGCATGCACGCAAGCTATGACAAGTAAGAGGACTCAATAACACTGTGATAAAGATGGTGGTTAGGATAATGAATCAGTGAATCTCTTAGGGCAGGAAGGAACTCCAGGTGTTGGGTAGGCCACCTCCTTCTTTATTAATTAAGGACCAAGGCTCAGAGAGCTTAAGGGACCTCATCTAGACCATGCCACTCATTAGAGTCAGAGTCTGGATAAGAAGCTGCACTTTGAACTCTGTGGTACACTGAGGCAGAGTCTCTAGGATGGTATGGATGATTCAGGGGCTGCTGAAATGTCCGTCTGGGATCTCAGCTGGAGATTTAAGAGACTTCCAGTGTTTTAGTCAGCTTCATAGTTCATCTTTGAAACTTCACAGTTCTGTCAGGAGGATGTGGAAGTAACTCAAAGGGAACTGTCCCAAACTAAGAGGTCCAGCACTCAGCCCTACTGGGCTGGGAGGAATCCTGAAATCCGCCTTTCATGAGTTCTTCTGTACTGACCTACTGTCAAATCCACAGGGATGATTCTGAGTTCTCTCTTTGTTATTCTGTAGAAAGTACAATAGCTTTGAACAAAGGACTGCTCACGTAATAGAAAACTCATATTTTTTTTGGTCAAGACCAAAAAGAAAGAGTATTTCTGTTTTTTTGTTGCTTGATCATGTAGCAGTTATGTTTACAGAATTTACAATCTGATTTGGCTTGGTATCCCTCTGAATCTGCTGGATTAAGCTGTTAAATGTCAACTTTTAATGACTTAACTCAATAAAGGGTTGTTTCCTGCAAAAATCTCATGCAATCTGGTTGACTGTCTTCTATGTTGTAGATATGCCATGCCTAGGTTGCCAAGGCAGGGGAAAAACAAGTTAGAGGAGTCACATCAGCTCTTAACTGACTTAGCATGAAAGTGACAAATACCACAATCTGCTGGACAGAACTAGAAACATGGTTCTGATTAAAGTGGAGAAGAAGCTGGGAAAAGTGTGTGGAAGAGTACACAGATATTTGATGAGCACTAGTGGTCTCTTCCACACACTTGATGTTTGATACTCTGAAATTACCTACTTAAATTTTTTTGTAGGCAACTTCATATCACTTCGAGTTTTAAACAAAAAGATAGAACTTTCCTATTACTATCTTTCAAATATGATTAAAGTGTGTTGGCTGAGTACACACTATTACTTTTAAGAGATCTTTTGAGCTTCTTGTTAAAAACAGTGAAAGTTTTTTTTTTAATAATTGTGAGATTTGGATAAGTAATTTCACTTCTCTACACCTGTATCCCAATTGAAAATGTGATTTAACCCCTGATTCGTGGGTATATTGTGAAAATTAGGTTAGAGATTACATGTAAACCAGTAGACACAACACCTAGAACAAGGTTCAGTGTTCAACGAATGTCTAATTTGTACTTGATGGTATTGGTGATCTTGTAATTGGTCTATGTCTGTCGACAGTTACACTGGATCCTCTGACTAAGCAGTATATATCTACCATCATCAGAAGATAGTATACAGGAATAAGTGATGTTTTGGCCAAGTTTTGGAAATGAAACACCTTCATCTTCTCTGTGTTCTTATTTTGGTAGTTATGGGGAATTTCAAAGGCCATGCCCTCCCTGGATCCTTCTTTCTTTTCATGGGGATTTGGTGGACTATAAAGTGCATTCTGAAATATGCCTTCAAAAAGCAGAAACGGACTTCTTACCTTGATTCCAAAGCATTATTCCGTCGAATTGAAATTTTGGAAGGAATCATATCAGTTGGAATGACTTTAACTGGTGAGTGACCCTTTTCTGTGTTCTGTTTGCTTTTGGGGGTATTTTCACATGCAAAGAGAAAATTCAATATCTAAACAAAAAAATTGCTAAAATAAACATTTATTAAAAACACCTGAATACCTATTCTAATTGTAATTTCTACCTGGTATAATTTATTAGAACTTATACTTCATGTTATACAAAGGGCTATTCCTTATGAGTTAGTCATAGCAATTAACTTGCCTGTCCACTCAAGGTGAATTTCCTTTTTAGATTTAGTTGGAGCCTTTAAGATAATTTTATGTCAGTTATTCTGAGGCCTGAAAGAGTTAACTCTACCCAAGACATTTTTCAAAATGTCATGAAGATAATCAAGTGATTATGGGAAAGTGTCAATAACAAATTATTGCTGATAGGCTATCCACAGGGTTCTGGTTGAAGAAAACCTTATCTTCTGTGCTCATCCTTTTTGTGTGGTTACTAAATTAGAGAGGGAGGTTGGGCCGCCAGATGATTGTAAGGCCTTTCCACTGGTTCTATGACTCTGTAAAAATGTTCTGTGTTTTTAGAGTTCCACTTCAGCCTCTCCTTTACTGAAGGCAAAACTTCCTAATTTTCCTTTAGATTTCTTCATGCTTTGTTCATGATGAGAGGTCTTTGCGATGGTCATCCAACTGTGGATCAACTGTTTTTCAAAGAGAGGAATTTCCTTGCCAAATTCTATAGATTAATAAATGAAGCGGCATCTTCAAGAAAGTTTTTCAGAATTTGTGTAACTGGCTAGACTATATGCTATATCTGTGTGTGCTTTCTCAGTTATCCTTAACCGGAGAGAAGCTGAACTCTAGCATTTTAATCCTGAACCAAGATCAACTCACTACCCAAAGATATATTATGTAAGAAGAAATAATCAGATGCTATAGGATTAATCTCACAAATCTAAATCTAAGATTACTCAGGATTTATCTAGTCATTAGATTAAAGTAGGAACTAAGGCCATCAGGGGAACTTACCAGGGAACTCTGTGGAACTAAGACCATTAGCTTTGAAGATCTGAAATAGCTGTTTGATGAAACTCACTATCTTTGACTAAGAGTGATTATCCAAATCAATCTTTGAAGCTTCAAAACCAGCCTAAAGAACCAGTGCCCAGCTGTTAGGTAACAGCCCAGATAGAAGAATCCGTGCCAATAAAAGACAGTATATTGGGCTAAGAAGTAGGCCGGTCCTTCTGCATCTTCCCTTTTCAGTAAAATTCTGGAAAGATGGCTTAAAGTGTGATATATCTCTCTTCAGGCATCCTTGGAGAACAGTTTTTTCCTGGAGGACCACACCTGACCTTGTATGACTACCAAGAGGGTCAGTGGGTCCAACTCCTGAGCTGGCAGCATTTTACCATGTACTTCTTCTTTGGGCTGCTGGGTGTGACAAACATCTTATCTTCTACCATCATTTCACTTCCTGCCTCCTTTAGCAAGTTAATGTTATCAAACGCCTTATTTGTGGAGGGTAAGTATGAGTATTTTCATATACCTTTCATTATTCTTGGACATTTGTCTAGCCCTTTACAATAATATTTCTTTTGTGTCCTGGTATAGCCTTGGCTCATAAGGTCATCTGTTTGGTTCGGGCCATGGTGAGCTATTGAGATGTCCTAGACAGGATGCCAAAGATTTTCCTTCCCTCCTGACTCATTTGGGCTTCCCTGGTGGCTCAGTTGGTAAAGAATCTGCCTACAATGCAAGAGACCTGGGTTTGATCCCTGGGTCAGGAAGATCCTCTGGAGAAGGAAATGGCTACCATTCCAGCATCCTTGCCTGGAGAATTCAATGGACAGAGGAGGCTGGTGGGCTACAGTCCACAAGGTGACAAAGCGTTGGACATGACTGAATACCAACACACACACACTGACTTATTTAGTACAACCGGACAAGCCCAGTCATTCAATGTGTTTTATTCACATTTCACACTTTTCTTAAAGAAATACCTACTCTAGTATTCTTGCTTGGAGAATTCCATGGACAGAGGAGCCTAGTGGGCTACAGCCATGGGGGTTGCAGAACTTG
The DNA here is from genome assembly GCF_019320065.1 of Cervus canadensis. NCBI lineage: Eukaryota > Metazoa > Chordata > Mammalia > Artiodactyla > Cervidae > Cervus > Cervus canadensis. Next base: position 40,936,313 of record NC_057412.1, read on the forward strand.
TCTGTTACGACTAAGCAACGAATCAACAATGACAGCCATGGTTTATCTCTGATTTATCCAAGAGATGATCATTGTTTCCATTTTTTACATACAAAATTGAGCTTAGAATACTGAAACATAAATATTCTCAAACGAGGAGACCACTCACAGTAGAGTAGCTTCCAAATCTACAAAGTAGCCTTTTTAATATTAATATAGTGAAACTCCACCATTACATGATAAGCAGGGTCCGAAAAATCCAGTCGCATAAAAATGAGGTCCTAACATTCTTTGTTCTGTTAGCCTCCCTGTTACTCTGTATAGAAACACCAAAAACAAGTATCTAATGATTTGTTTTCATTTATTTTATATGTAAGGGATAGATTGATTGTAGAACTAGTAAAATCTCCCCATTATCAAGAGATAGCCTTTCCTAATGTCCACTTTGCCTCCCACATCCAAAGGTAAGAGCTTTGGTTGGGCACCAGCCATGATGCCATGATTCTCTTTATCTCAGGATGTTATCATATTTTCAGTGAACATCTTTTCCCCCTCATCTTAATGAAAAGGATGAAACTGAAGCCAGCATCTCTGTCCATGGGATTAAAAAATATAGTTAGTTACTACTTCTTGGGAGCTTCCAGGGAATCTTATCATACCCATCAAATTCCACTCTTCTGACTTGTGTGTATATTTACTGCCTTCAGTGAACTGAATCTCTTAAGGTGAGGCTTTGTCTCATTCATCTGTCTGTTCACCTTCACACCTGTTTCACTGTTGCCTTCATGCTTATTATTCTTAATTTTGCATAAAAGATGGCTTTGAAATATAGTTATAGAAAATGTCATGATGTATTGGAGAAGAGAATAAAGGCTGGGGAAGGGGAAAGAAAATTTCAAAGATTCCATCCTAAAGAGGTAGTGTTGACTCGAAAAATGCTGTGTGCTCAGTCATGTCTGACTCTTTTGCCACCCTATGAACTGTGGCCCACCAGGCTCCTTTGTCCATGAGATTTTCCAGGCAAGAATACTGGAGTAGGTTGCCATTTCCTACCCCAGGTGATCTTCCAGACCCAAGGATTGAGTCCACATTTCCTGCACCTCCTGCATTGGCAGGTGTATTCTTTAGGACTGTGCCACCTGGGAATTCCCCCCAAATGCTAGAGGTTTCCAATATTGTAGGAAGCAGTGGGCATCTGATATTTTGGACAAATAAATGTGTGTGTTTATGAAAGTTGTGTATTGAGGGAAGCAGTAGATAGTTTCACTGAAAAGGACAAACAATATTTTCTGCCTCTGACAGCTTTTGTCTTCTACAATCACACTCATGGCCGGGAAATGCTGGACATCTTTGTGCACAAGCTTCTGGTCTTGGTCATCTTTTCGACAGGCCTGATTGCCTTCTTGGAGCTCTTCACACAGACCAGTATAACTGTGGAACTTCTGCGGACAAGCCTTATCCTGCTTCAGGGAAGCTGGTTCTGGCAGGTGAGCTGGGGCCTCCAGTCTATGTGCCTGGTGTCTGCACTGATGACCTTCTCTCTTTGATTGTGGGTGTTGTGCCCTGAAACCCAGAGACCTCCTTCTGACATGCTGCTGGCAGTGAGAATGCAGGCCTTTGAGAGGTGATGCTTAATTGAGGGCCCAGCAGCCCTGGTGGGAATAGTGGCCGAGCAGCAGGGAAGGAGGTGGGAGGCGTACACCTTCATCACACACCTGGATATCCATTTTGTAGGAACTCTGAGCTGGTGCTTAGCTGGAAGCAGTTCCTGATGCTAAAGTCACTTAAAGCCTAATGAGTAATAAGCTTGAGAAACATATTGAAGGCAGGAAAGGGAGGGAATTATGTATTGAGGAATAAGTATGTGCCGGCCACTGGACACGACTTTTACCATACACATTATTTCATTCTCATTTTGTCCTTGTGTTTCATTTTGTCCTCACAACAACTTGGAAGTTAAATATTATCATCCCCAATTGACTGATAAAGAAGGCTCAGAGAGAGCAAGTTGCTTTCCCAGGATCACACAGTAATGGAGCTAGGTTCTAAACATGGGTCTGTCTGACTCCAAATCCCAGGCATTTTCCATTTTACTGTTGACTCCCTAATCTTGGAGTGTTGTTGGAAACATGTATTCCTATTAGTGAACGTATACTATACAGCAGGGGTCCCCAACTTCCGGGATGTAATGTCTGATCTGAGGTGGAGCTGATATAATATGAAAAAACATGAAGTACACAATAAATATAATGCACTTGAATTGAACTGAAACTCTCACTTCCTCCACCCTGGTTCATGGAAAAATTGTCTTCCACGAATTCAGTCCCTGTTGCCCAAAAGATTGGGGACCACTATTTTATAGAGACTGATAAATCATAATCCAATATACATATATAGATATAATGAAAGTCTGGGATGAAAGGTGAATGTGGTTTAATGACAGAAGATTTCTTAAAGGAGAGTTTTAGTCAGTAAAGTTCAAGGATATGGGACGATGAGGTTCTTCCAGGGATTTGCATTTCAGTGAAGAGTGATAACAATGCCTTGGTGGGCAAGGGGCAGAGAAACACCATGGTCAAAATGGGAGCTAGGAAAGATGTGATATGTAAGCTTGTGGGGGAGTAGAACGGCTATCGGAGAACAGGCGAGTAAAGAACTAGATTCAAGGGTTGTTTTGAAGGAAAAACCATATAGAAAAAGTAAATAACTTATCGTGATAAAATTTATAATCAGTGAATTTAACCAGCTGGTATACAGGAGTTGTATTGTGAGTTTATTTATCATCTGTTGGGAAGCTAAATAGAATGTCGTGTAAAACATAATTGTGCATTCTGTGTCTCTTGATGGGAATATTTTACTATATATTGTGCATGTATTGCTGTATTGCCGATCAAAACTAAAAATAAATTTTAAAAAATTCAACAGTGGTAACTTCTGACCCAGATGACAAGTGGGTTTATGCTTCAGCATATCTCCTCGGATTCAAACATATAACAGTGATACATAAACTATCAAAAATACCCATGAAATTAAAAAGATATTAAAAAAGAGAAAAATAAATGAAAGTAAGATGGTAAAAAATATGTAGTTGCAATTAAACAACCCAAACTAGGGCAAGCCACCTGTGGGCCAGACAGAATAGAAATGCATAGTTGGAGAAGATATGGACTGCAGGCCTATGGACTCCAGGTCTGGGGTAGATATGATGGCTGGTCGTTTGGCTCCAGGGACACTAAAAGGAAATTAAAAATTCCTCTCAATGTGGGGTAAAGTCAGGCTCTTGGAACTCTTTTTAATTATATGTTTATGTATTATCTATTTCTAATCGCTTTTCATTCCGTTGATCTTTCACTTTCTGATAGAGATCTGTTAAAATTTTATATTAGTTATGGATTTGTCAATTTCTCCTTATTTTCATTTTTTTCTTTAATGCCATGAGGGTGTGTTCTCCTTCTCTCTAGTTTTTTTTGAGTTGAATGTTCACTTATATTTAGTTTTCTTTTTTTTTTTTTTTTTTAGTTTTCTTATTTTTACATATAATACATCTACGACTTCATGTGTGCCCAGTCGCTTCAGTCATGTCTGATTCTTTGCGACCCTTTGGACTAAAACCTGCCAGGCTCTTCAGTCCATGGGACTCTCCAGGCAAGAGTTCAGGGTTGCCATGCCCTCCTCCAGGGGATCTGCCCAACTCAGGGATTGAGCCCAGGTCTTGCACAACAGGTGGTTTCTTTGTTGCTGAGCTGCCTGGGAAGCCCCATACCTTTCTATAGAATTCCTTTTCTATATACTACTATAGCTACCTCCTGTGAGATTTCGTGTATGGTAGCTTTCACTCTTGGGAAATTTTGATTGTTGCATTTTCTATGTGCTTTCCTCTTTAATTTATGAGTTATTTAGGAGCATACTTTTCAGTTTCCCCAAAATATTCTTTCTTTTTTATTATTTATTTGCAATTCTATTGCTTTGTATGTGTTCCCTTTGAAATGTGTTGAGACTGCCTTTGGAATATAGCCCAATGTCACTGGTAGTAAAATGTTCCATGTATTTGAAAAGATAATATATTCCATCTTTGTTAGGTTGAAGATTCTCCATATATTTACTAAATCAAGTTTTTAAAGAGCTAAATATGCAAATAAAGAAGTTAGAAAGTAAGGAGAAAGGGGGAAACCCAGAGTTGAAAAAGAGAATAATAAAGATAAGCTCAGAATGAATGAAACTATTTAGTGTTTCTTTAATCATTAATGTTTGATTAAGTATCTGAGGGAGGAAGCTGTGAGCTTTCACAACTGACCGTAGGTTGTCTTAATATCATTCTTTCTGGCAGAGGAATAATATTTTCATATTTCCCCAAGAGCTTTTCTAAGAAAGAGATATGAGGTTAGAATCTTTGGGCATAAATCCAAGATCATTTAAAAACTTTCCATCTGTCATTATGCCTAGATTAGTATCTTTCTTTACAAGGTGGTCAGATTAAATAACGTTTGGGACTTAAAGGAAAATGAACATTTGATACCAATGCAAACACACACACTGGCAGGAAAGTCAGGTTTAACAACAGTACGTCTCCTCCCCGGCCTTCTCCCTGTTAGTTTCCTCTGAAACAAAAATGTTTCAGGGGCTTAGGTGAATTTATTTTACTTCCATGTTTTGTTGCTATGGAAGTTTATGCCCCAAACACTATCTCAGGCTAATACTATTACATTGTGATTTGCTTTTCAGCATATTTTTTTCTCTTGCCACTTCTCCATACGTGATTAATAAACAATATATAGACAGATTAGAGAAAAGGTACACCTGGATTCTTGGAACCATAAATATGGAGAGGTGAACAGAATGAGGAAAATGCCCACAGTGGCCATTTTTTAAAATAGCTCATATATAAATGATTAATAAATAGACAATGATAAATAAATAGACAAACCTGGAGGGAATTCCCCTCTCCACCTATCAGAATGGTTTCCTGAAACACATTACAGCCAAATATATTTTTCTCTAAAGCCTAATAAAGGCAATTTAGAAAAGATTAAAAAAAAAATCTCTCAGGCACATTTATTCCATGAATCATGTTTTCTGAGTCTGTGGATGAGTATTTCTAAAGCTTGCTTTTGCCCTTTGTCATTTTCAGTGTGAGAACCACAGTGCAGAGAGGATCAAGGAGAGAGGAGGACACACCTGGGAGGGATTTTATTTTGGAAACTCCAAAAAACAGTTGTGACTGTGGCATGAAGGGAGAAGTCTGTGAGCCTCCGGGTCAGGCGGACCCAGATCTGAATTCTGGATCTACCGTATTAATCACTTGACCATCTGTTCTGTGTGCTTAAGATTCCTCAACTAAAAAATAGTAATGATATCTTATGAGATTATTGCTTAAATGAAATGTTCCAACCTCAAAATGCCTCTGCCTTGAGGAGATACTATTAATTCCATAGGAAGAGGGTTGAGAAATCTTCTAGACGAAGGTGAACTTTAGTTGGGTTTTGAAGGATAAGTGAGAGTCACACTGTGTCCAGGTTTGAGCTTTAGGACAGGTGATACTCTTCTGCTTATTTCAGCCTTAGCTCCTGCATTAGTGTACAAGGGCTGCAATAACAAATTCCGACAAGCAGGAAGACTTCACTGTTCCGGGAGATAGAACTAAAAATCAAGTTGTCAGCAGGTTGGTTCTTTCTTGGGGGCCCCAAGGGAGAATTTGTCAGTTGCCAGCAATCCTTGACTTTCCTTAGCCTGTTGGTAGCATAATTCCAATCTCTGCCTCCAGAGTCACATCTGTGTATTTCTGTGTACCTGTGTCTTTATGTGGACCTCTTATAAGGGCACTCATCACTGCAAAGTGAAAGTGGTTCAGTTGTGTCCGACTCTTTGCGACCCCATGGACTATACAATTCATGGAATTCTCTAGGCCAGAATCCTGGAGTGGGCAGCCTTCTTCCCAACCCAGGGATTGAACCTAGGTCTCCCACATTGCCGGCGAATTCTTTACCAGCTGAGCCACAAGGGAAGCCCAAGAATACTGGAATGGGTAGCCTATCCCTTCTCCAGCAGATCTTCCCAACCCAGGAATCAAACCAGGGTCTCCTGCACTGCAGGTGGATTCTTTACCAACTGAGCTATCACAGAAGCCCCACTCATCACTGGATTTAGGGCCAATTCTGATCCAATATGACCTCATCTGGATGTCATCTACGAAGACCTTATTTCCAAATGAGGTCACATTCACACGTATTGGGGGTTAGCACTTCAACATGCCCTTTTAGAATGAATGATTTAACCCACAACAACTGCTAAGTCTTCCCTCTGGGAGCTGGAGTTGATCGCTCCCCAGGCAGGGGTAGGTGAGTGGTGTGAATGGCGTTGAAGCAACACAAGTGAGACTGATGGGGGGTAACTGGAGAGCTAGTCCTTAAACTAGTTAGGTCATTAAACTCAACCTCCCAAAAGGCCTTTGCCTGACACAGATTTCTCTGTCAACCTCCATGTATTGACATGAGAGGAGAACATGAGAAGCAGTTCTGACACCCTAGTTGAAATGGCTGGGCCCCTTAAACTGAGAAATGACTACATGGTTTGAGTTCCCTTATTGTCATTTCCAAACAGTGAGCACAGAGGAGCTAGAAAGTCTCTCTTTCTTCCAGGGCCTTCAGGGACCTGGGCTCTGGTCACTTTGGTTTCCACTGTGAGCTTTCCTTGGACTATTATAAAGGTCCAAACAGTAGGCAAAGCAGCTGGGTGGCATTCTCCTCCCGGAGTTTATGGGTGCTGTAGGCTCAGATCTCTCATTTGATAACTGATCTATCTTTTGTTAATTGCTCATCCCTTTAGAGCGGAGCCCTGTCCTCCTGCGGAGTCCCCAGCTCTTGGTGGGCGTGGCACAGCAGCAAGGATGCCAATGCCTTTGTGACTGTTTGGAGACCCAGAGGCAGGTTCGCGCCTTACTTAGATTTCTTACCTGTAAAACAGACACAACAAAAGGAGTCTGTCTCCTGGGATGTAGAGAAGGGCAGGTAGGAGTTATGATAGACTACCCAGCTTATGTCCGCTGTGATATTTTAGAAAAATTTATGAATGTGACTTTGGTTAATTGGTTAATTAACAATGTGACCTTGGTTAATAAATAAAATGCAGAGCACCAGTGTAAAAATGAAGGCCTCTGGACTGCTCCACTTGGTCAGGCAACCTCAACGATGAATCTCAGCTACCAACCTCAACGGTGAATCAGTGGAGAGCACGTGTTGCTGCTCATGCTTTGAAATACAGGTCTGGTGTGGCCAGATATTTCCGTTTTTAGAAGTAAGCTGAGACTGTGGACTTCTGCATGAAGTTCCCTAATTTTTCAAGCATTGTAAATTAATTCAAATTATTTTTAAAAATGTGCAGGGCAGGCAAAGCACATCTGTGATATAGATGTGGCTCAGGATCTGCCAGTCTATAATCTGTGTTTTAAGGGAGAAACAGTACCGTGTCTTCATGGGACCAACTACTATCTCAGTACTGATTGTTCAAACTGTATCAAACTGCTGCGATGACTCACGTGGACCCTGGTGTCCAAGCCACTGTCCTTCACATTGCCCCATGGAGAAAGCTAAATGATGAAGGAGCGTGTTGGGTAGAAGAAGGAGTCCCCAGAGGTCTGGAGGCAGGCCCTCCTGGCTTGGAACCCTGTTAGCCATTCAGCCATTTTGTAATATTGGGGACGTGACTGAAGTCTCTGAGTTGCAGTTCTACCCTCAGTGATACGGGGATGATGAGACCCTCTTCTTGGCGTGGTCGCGAGGGTGAGAATTAGGGTGAAGTTTATGTGTGTGAGTGAGGTTACAGTGCCTGACACATGATGGTACATCTTCCAGGCAGTACCAATGGCAGTTCTCCTTCCAACTAAAGGGAATCCTTTATGTTTTAAAATATTTATCTATTTGGCTGTGCTGGGTCTTAGTTGCAGCACACAGGATCTTCGACCTTTGTTGGGCATTCAGGATCTTGAGTTTCAGCATGCAACCTCTCCGTTGTGACACGTGAGATCTAGTTCTGTGAGCAGGGATAGAACCCAGACCCCCTGCATTGGGAGCGCAGAGTCTTAGCCGCTGGATCACCAGGGAATTCCCTAAAGGGAATCCTTTCAAATGGGAAACAGGAGCATGTGATTAAGGCACAACTCTTACTTTTCCCTGATTTATTCATATTACTGGAAATTTCCAACAGAAATGGTTTCACTCAATATTATAAACTAAAATGCTTTTTTTCCCCCAGTAAGATTACATTTATTAGATTTATGATCAGGAGCAAATTACTAAACCACCCAGTTTTCCAATCTGGTTAATGAGGATAACAATACATGAACTTGGGATAATAATATATGATTGAAGGGCCATAGTAGAGAAACCTCCTAAGCACAGTAACTGACACGTAGTTAGCTAATATATGGCAGATTTTTGTACAGTTATCCATGTTATTATCTTGGTTTTGTATTTCATTTAGATCTCAAACCTGACATCTGTTCCTCTGTCTATCTACCTATCATCTATTTATCTTACTTTTCTTATTGGAGTAAAATTCACATAACAGAATTAAATTCCTTCCTCCCTCTCTTCCTTCCTTGCTTTTTCAGTTTTATTAAAGAATAATTGACATACATCACTGTATGAGTTTATGAGGTACACCACAGTGATTTCATTTACATAATGAAATGATTACCAGAATAAGTTTAGTGAATATCCATTATCTCATGTAGAAACAAAATTTAAAGACGTTGAAAAAAATGATTTCCTGTGATAAGAAATCTCAGGATTTACTGTCTTAACTTCCAAAACATACAGCAGTGTTAATTATATTGATCACATTGTACATTATATCACTTATTTATCTTATTTTTTTTTCTCTCTTTTTTTTTTTTATTAGTTGGAGGCTAATTACTTCACAACATTTCAGTGGGTTTTGTCATACATTGATATGAATCAGCCATGGATTTACACGTATTCCCCATCCCGATCCCCGCTCCCACCTCCCTCTCCACCCGATTCCTCTGGGTCTTCCCAGTGCACCAGGCCCGAGCACTTGTCTCATGCATCCCACCTGGGCTGGGGATCTGTTTCACCATAGATAGTATACATGCTGTTCTTTTGAAATATCCCACCCTCACATTCTCCCACAGAGTTCAAAATTCTGTTCTGTATTTCTGTGTCTCTTTTTCTGTTTTGCATATAGGGTTATCGTTACCATCTTTCTAAATTCCATATATATGTGTTAGTATGCTGTAATGTTCTTTATCTTTCTGGCTTACTTCACTCTGTATAATGGGCTCCAGCTTCATCCATCTCATTAGGACTGGTTCAAATGAATTCTTTTTAATGGCTGAGTAATATTCCATGGTGTATATGTACCACAGCTTCCTTATCCATTCATCTGCTGATGGGCATCTAGGTTGCTTCCATGTCCTGGCTATTGTAAACAGTGCTGCGATGAACATTGGGGTGCACGTGTCTCTTTCAGATCTGGTTTCCTCAGTGTGTATGCCCAGAAGTGGGATTGCTGGGTCATATGGCAGTTCTATTTCCAGTTTTTTAAGAAATCTCCACACTGTTTTCCATAGCGGCTGTACTAGTTTGCATTCCCACCCGACAGTGTAAGAGGGTTCCCTTTTCTCCACACCCTCTCCAGCATTTATTGCTTGTAGACTTTTGGATAGCAGCCATCCTGACTGGCGTGTAATGGTACCTCATTGTGGTTTTGATTTGCATTTCTCTAATAATGAGTGATGTTTATCTTATAACTGGAAGTTTGTACCCATTGACTGCCTTCATCCAGTTCCCCTTCCCCCACCTCCCACCTCTGGCAACCACAAATCTGATCACTTTTTCTATGAGTTTGTTTCTGAAGTGTAACTGACCTAGACCACCATGTTAGTTCCTCATGTGCAACATAGTGATTTGATATTTCTATACATTTCAACATGATCCCTCAGATCTAATATCTGTGTAGTATCTGGATCTAGTATCTGCCACTATACAAAGATATTACAAAATTGTTGACTCTATTTCCAACAGTGTACATTTCATACTTGGAACTCATTTGTTCTGTGATTGGAAATTTGTACCTCTTAATCTCCCTCACCAATTCTCTCATCCCCGGAACCCTCTCCCCTCTAGCAACATTTTATGCTTTTTAAAGTGTATAATTCAGCAACATTTAGTACATTCACAGTTTTGTGCAACTCTCACCTCTGTTTAGTTCTAAAATATTTTCATCACCCAGAAAGGAAACTCCAGATCCATTAACCAGTCATTCCCCTTCTTTCCTTCCAGTCCCTGGTTACCACTAATGCGCTTTGTTTCTCTATGGTTTACCTATCCTGGTTACTTCATACAAACAGAACCATACAATATATTACCTTTCTCTAATGTAATGTTTTCAAGGTTCATCCATGTTGCATTATAAATTAATGTCATTTTTATGGCTGAATAATATTCTGTGGTATGGAAATACCACATTTTGCTTATTCATTATCAGTTGATGGACAATTGGAATGTTTTCAACTGTGGCCCTTGTGAATGATGCTGCTTTGAACATTTGTGTAGATGTTTGGATACCTGTTTTCAGTTATTTTGGGTAAATACAGTATCTGGAATGATATTCTCCATTTAACTTTTTGAGGAACTGTCAAATTGTTTTCCACATGGCTGCATCATTTTATGGGCTTCCCAGGTAGTACAGTGGTAAAGAATCTGCCAGGCAGTGCAGGAGATACAAGAGACATGGGTTTGCTCCCTGGATTGGAAAGATCCTCTGGAGCAGGAAATGGCAACCCATTCCAGTCTTCTTCCATGGAGAGAGGAGCCTGGAGGGCTACAGTCCATGGGGTCACAACCAGTCAGACAAGACTGAGCATGCATACATGTATCATTTTACATTCTCAATAGCAACGTGTAAGGATTCCAATTTCTCCATATCCTTACTGACACTTGTTACTTACTATAATTAATACCATTCTAGGGGGTGTGAAGTGATATTTCGTAGTGGTTTTGATTTGAATTTCTCTAATAACTAATGATGTTTATAATTTTTTCCTGAGCTTATTAAGGATTTAAACACCTTCTTTGGGGGAAATGAGTCTTCAAGTCCTTTGCCCATTAAAATTTTGTTTGGCTTTTTGTTGAGATTTAGGAATTCTTAATATATTCTAGATATCAATTCCTTATCAGATATATGATTTCCAAAATTTCCTCCTATGCTAAGGGTTGTCTTTTCATTTTCTTGATACTGTCCTTTGATGAACGTAAGTTTTAAATTTTGATGTGTCTTGGTGTCATGTCTAAGAAATCAGTACCAAATCCCAGGACATGAAGCTTTTTCCTCGTGTTTTCTTCTAAGAGTTATGAGTTTAGTTCTTATATATAGGTTTTTGATTCATTTTGAGTTTATTTTTATGTATGGTGTAATGGTGGCTTATTTGCTAAATTGTGTCCTTCTCTTGTGACCCCTGGCTATACTCTGTTTATTTAGATCTTCTTTGATCTCTTTCAACAATGTTTTGTAGTTTGCAAGGTACAAATCTTGAGCCTCCTTGCTTAAATTTATTCCTAAGTATTTTATTCTTTTCAATGCTATTATTAGTGGAATTGTTTTCCTAACTTAATTTTTCTGGATTGTTCATTGCATCTTTTGTGTGTTGATTTTGTATCCTGCAAGTGTGCTAAATTTATTTATTAGCTCTGATAGGTTTTTTGGTGGATTCTTTATAGTTATATGTATATAAGACCATATCATTTGTGAATATAGGTAGTTTTACCTCTTTTACAATGTGGATGTGCTGTATCAATTTTTCTTGACTAATTGCACTGGCTAGAATTTCTAGTACAGTGTTAAGTAGAATTGGTAAAATAAGAAACCCTTGTCTTGTTCCTGATCTTAGGAGACAAGCTTTCAATATGAATATAATGTTACCCATGGGCTTTGTTTATTTTAAAACCTGTTTTCAAGACTCTGATTTTGAAATAATTTAGTGAAGCTGAGCAACTTAGAATCCTAACATATTCTCTGAAAGTCCACCAATCTCCAGAGGTGATTACTATTCATATTTTGAAAATTGATCTATAAATATCCTTAACCCTTTTCCAAAAGTGTTAACTAGTATTGTCCATTTTAGTAAAAGAGGTAGAGTTTCTTATCTGTAGAATCTCAGGTAATGGGAGTTATGTTGCCATTAATCTTGAAATGAAACATTTTGAACTGCACCATCTTTGGGAATATGGCTGGTACTTCTTACTGTGTGCTCTTGTTTTAAATTACAGATTGGGTTTGTCCTTTATCCTCCCAGCGGAGGTCCTGCATGGGATTTAAAGGATCATGACAACATTATGTTTCTCTCCATATGCTTTTGTTGGCATTATGCAACAGCCATTGTCATCGTTGGAGCAATTTATGCCTTTGTCACCTGGTAAGTTAGTGCTTTTTGTTTGTGGAAGTTCTGTTTTTTGGTATATGATCATCAAGACTCAACAGTACTGAAATTTAAGTTCAAAGAGGTATTTCACTCCTTATCATTCCACTAAACAGGGTAATATAGCAGAAAATTATCTATAAGCACAGACATTTCCAGTAAAAAGAATAAATGCTGGTTTAAAGTTGTGCCGGGGTCCAGCCTTGGCAGGATCCAGGGGGTACCCTCAGGATGAACGGCGTCGGCGAGAGAGAGAGAAGACACGTGAGACTAGCCTTGATAGGGTCAAGTCTGTGTTTTACTTTTTGACAATCGGTTTTATACCCTTTCACAGAACGTTTTCAAGGTACAAGATGCTTACTCATGATTACACAGGATTAGCATTACATCATTTTGATTTTTAGGAAAAGCAGGATTTTTTTTGCTTTCTAATTCTATAGTAATTCTTAGCACATGATCTTCTGGCCTTGGGGCTATTAACATTTTATGCAGGTCAGGTGATTGTAAACCTATTTTCCATTTTTATGGTGACCTTAACTGAAAGGTAACAGTGTCATAGGGAAATAGTACAGAGTAGAATTATATTCTTGTTAATACAAAAATTAATCTTTCTGCAAAAGTTGTCAGTTGCATTTATCTAAGAAGTTTACCCCATACTGACTCTGCGACTTTGGTGAGGCAGCTTCTGCCTAGCACTCCTGACTGACAGTTAACAACCATCTCATTGTTACCACACTAGGGCTAAGTTCTTATTTATCTAGATCTTTAACTATATTAACAATGGTTTTTATAACACAACCTTAGCACATTAAAGGCAAAAATACAGCAAGCAAAAACACAGCAAGCAAATCACAACCCAATAAACACCTATAGAATAATTTTTCTTATGTTTTCTAATAGGACTCCTTTACCCCTTAAAAGGGCTCTATATCTATTAGGGCTTTTATATAATCAGGTTCTTTATGCTATTTTATGATTAGGATATTATAAGCAATCATGCATATTAGTACCAAGGGCATAAATGCATTTGGCTAACAAACTACCAGCAAAGGAGTTTAAATTAAAAGACTCCTTTCACCCTGAATAATCTCATAAAATACCACCACCTGGGAAACTTATTGATTAAAGTTCTAAATTGATTCTTATTTGGGAAGAGATCAAGGAAGGCCTTCCTGCCTGTGTCAGAGAAATTAGGGAGTAGTCCTTTGAGGCAGGCATCAGAAAGACAGATATCATCTTTAAGGTGAGCGCCGGGGGCAGCTTTTCGAAATCCCTGAAAACCTGATCTGCCTTGCCTGTCAGGCTTTCTCCTCGTGACCTTGTCATGGGTGGGATCTCATGAGCTGACCTTTTCGAAACCCCTGAAAACCTGATCCGCCTTGCCCGTCAGGTTTTCTCCCTTACGGCCTTGTCATGGGTAGGGTCTCGTATGTTGGCTCCCGGCAAAGTTGAAATAGCTGAAAAGTGCCTCTGCTGTGCTCCTAACCTATGCGTCACCCTTCAACACTCTATTCTCTGCCTCCATGTCTTTGCACATGCTGTTTTCTTTTCCACATGGTCCTCCCCATACCTGCAGTAAGCCCCCTCTATTTGCCCATGCATACCTCAGTTAAGGAATTTCCCAAGCTTGTGGTCATTCTTGACAAACATGTATGTCTCCCGTTAAGTTTGAGTATCTGATTGATTCGACATTCACTGCAATACTTCTAGCAGTAAGATTCAGGTAAATAATCCATGTTTTTACAAGGACTTTGATACAATGTTCCATGATGAATGAGGAGCAACATACAGATTGCTAAGAACCCATATTCTAGCTCTGCTGCTTGTCAGCTATATGACTTGGGGTAAATTATTTAATCACCTTAAATATCAGTTTTGTTCTTTAAAAAATGGAGACCTAAATGAAAATCATGTATTTAAACTGCCTACAACATAATAAGAACTCAACGAAGATTCTTCTTTTACTTGTGTTTGTTCTTTTTTCTGGTTCCTGTGATAGATTTCTTTTTAAATTGAAGTACAGTTGACATGGGGCTTCCCTGGTAGCTCAGCTGGGAAAGAATCCACCTTCAATGCAGGAGACCCTGGTTCGATTCCTAGGTCAGGAAGATCCCCTGGAGAAGGCATAGACCACCCCCTCCAGTATTTCTTGGGGATTCCCTGGTGGCTTAGATGGTAAAGAATCCGCCTGCAGTGTGGGAGACCTGGGTTCGACCCCTGGATGGGGAGGATCCCCTGGAGGAGGGCATGGCAACCCACTCCAGTATTCTTGCCTGGAGAATCCCCATGGACAGAGGAGCCTGGTGGGCTACAGTCCACGGGGTTCCAAGAGCTGAACACGATTGAGCAGCTAAATACAGCACAGTTGGCACACAACATTATACCAGGTTCAGATGCTCAACATAAGGATCCACCTTGTATGTACGTTGCAAACTGGCCACACAGTCAGGCTCGTTACGCCCTTTGTCTCAATACACATTTACAAACGCTTTTTTTCTTGTGATGAGAACTTTCAAGATTTCCTTTCTTAGCAACTTGCAAATCTACAACACAGTATTATTGGTTATAGTCACCATGCTATATATAACGTTCCCATGACATTTCTTTTATTTTCACGTTTTAACTTTTCATTTTATATTGGAGTACAGTTGGTGAACAAGGTGGTGTGAGTCTCAGGTCCACAACAAGGTGATTCACTTCTACATATACATGTATCTATTCTTTTTCAAATTCATTTCCCCATTAGGTTGTTATAGAAAATTTAGCAGAGTTCCCTGTGCTATGTAGTAGGTCTTTGTTGGTTATCCATTTTAAATATAATAGTGTGTACATGTCAACCCAAACTCTCTAAATATCCCCCATTCCTCCCCCCATAACCGTAAGTTCCTTCTCTAAGTCTGTGAGTCTGTGTCTCTTTTGTAAATTAGTTCTTTTGTATCATTTCTTTTTGGATTCCATGTATAAGCAATATCATATGATATTGCTTTCTCTGACTTACTTCACTCAGTATGACAATCTCTAGGTTCATTCATGTTGCTGCACAAGGCCTTATTTCATTCTTTTGCATGGTTGAGTAATATTCCTTTATATATATGTACCACAACTTTTTAATCCATTCTTCTGTCTGTGGGCATTTAGGTTGCTTCCTAAATGTCTTGGTCGTTGTAAATAGTGCTGCAATGAACATTGAGGTACATGTATCCTTCTGGACCATGTTTTTCTTTGGGTATATGCCCAGGAGTGGGATTGTAGAATCATATGGTAGCTCTATTTTTAGCTTCTTAAGGAACCTTCATACTCTTCTCCATAGTGGCTGCACCAATTCACATTCCCACTGAGAGTGTAGGAGGGTTCCCTTCTCTCAACACCCTATCCAGCATTTATTTTTTGTGGATTTTTTTGATGATGGCCATTCTGACTGGTGTGAGGTGACATGATCATTTCAAGATGCAGAAAAATCTTTTGACAGAATTCAACACCTATTTATGATTAAAAAAAAAAACTCTTCAGAAAGTGGACATAGAGAGTTCTCTTGGACTCTCTACATAGTGGACAAACCTCAACATAATTTGAGTATATACCTCAAAGGTCATATATGACAAACCTACAGCTAACATTATACTCAACAGTGAAAGGGTAAAGGCATTTCCTCTAAGATCAGGAACAAGACAAGGATGTCCACTCTTGCCACTTCTATTCAACATAGTTTTGGGAGTCCTAGCTATGGCAATCAGAGAAGAAAAACAAACAGAATCCAAATCGGAAAAAGAAGACATGAAACTGTCATTGTTTGCAGCTGACATGATGCTATACACAGAAAATCCTAAAGATGCTATACACAGAAAATCCTAAAGAAAACTGCTGGAGCTCATCAATGAATTTGGTCAAGTTGAAGGTCACAAAATTAGTACACATAAATCTGTTGCATTTCTATACACTAACAATGAAAGATCAGAAAGAGAAATTCAAGAAACAACCCCATTTACCATCTCATTAAGAAGAATAAAATACTTAGGAATAAACCTACTTAGGGAGACAAAAGACCTATAGTTTGAAAACTGTAAGACTTATTTATTTTATAACTGGGAAGTTTGTACCTCCTGACACCCTGCATCTATTTATGCCCACCTCTCCACATTCTGGCAACCACCAGTCTGTTCCCTGTATCCGTGTGTTTTGTTTGTTCATTTGTTTTTCAGATCTCACAGATAACTAAAATCATATGGTATTTTTCTTCCTCTATGCCTTATTTCACTTAGCATAATACCATTAAGGTCCAGTCCATTCTTTTTTATGGCTGAGTAATATTCTATTACATACATATAAGTATAAAATATTATAAATATAAACTTATATAAATATCTCAGTTGAGCTAATTTTTGTGTATGATGTAAGATAGTGGTCCAGTTTTATTCTTTTGCATGTGGCTATCCAATTTTCCCTGGAGAAGGAAATGGCAACCCACTCCAGTACCCTTGCCTGGAAAATCCCACGGGAGGAGCCTGGTAGGCTACAGTCCGTGGAGTCGCAAAGAGTCGGACACGACTGAGCGACTTTACTTACTTCATCCAGTTTTCCCAGCACTATTTTTGGAGAGACTGGCCTTTCCCTCCTTTATATTTGTGCCTTCTTTATTGTAAATTGACTGCCCATATTATGTATGGGTTTATTTTTAGGCTGTCTATTCTGTGCCATTGATCTTTTTATGCCAATATCATACTGTTTTGATTTTACAGCTTCGTAGTATAGTCTGAAATCAGAAAGCATGATGCCTCCAGCCTTGTTCTCCTTTGCAAGAGTGCTTAGGCTATTCAGGATCTTTTATGATTCCATACAAATTTTAGGACTGTTGGTTCTATTTCTATGAAAAATACCTTTGGTAATTTGGTAGGGATTGCACTGAATCTGTAGATTGTTTTGGGTAATATGGACATTTTAATGATATTCTTCCAATCCATAAGCATGGAATATCTTTCCACTTATTTGTGTCTTCTTCAGTTACTTTCATCAGTGTCTTATAGTTTTCAGTGTGTGGATCTTTCAGCTCCTTAGTTAAATTTGTTTGCGTGTATTTTATTCTTTTTGATGCCATTTTAAATGGGATTTTTTTCTTAATTTTTCTTTCTGATAGTTCATTGTTAGTGTATAAAAATATGAGTTTGCATATATTAATTTTTTACCCTGCAACTTATTTATTGGTTCAACCCTGAATTTATTGGTTCTAACTTTTTTTTCTGGTAAAGTGTTTAGGGTTTTACATATAGATATATAGTGGTTTAGTCGCTAAGTCGTGTCCAACTCTTGTGACTCCATGGACTGTAGCCTGTCAGGTTCCTCTGTCCATGGGGATTCTCTAGGCAAGAATACTGGAGTGGGTTGCCATTTCCTTCTCCAGGGGATCTTCCCGCCCAGGAATTGAACTCAGGTCTCCTGCATTGCAGGCAGATTCTTTACCAACCGAACTACAAGGGAAGTTTTATATATATATGTGTGTGTGTGTATATATATATATATATATATATATATATATATATATATATATATATAGTATCATGTCATTTGCAAATAGTAACACTTTTACTTCTTCCTTTTCAATTTGGATGCTTTTTCCCCCTTGCCTAAATGCTCTGAGTTACAATGCTATTTTGACTAAAAGTGGCGAGAGTAAACATCATTGTCTTCGTCCTGATTTAAAGGAAAAAAACCTTCATGATTTCATCACTGAGTATGATGTTACCTGTGAGCATGTCATATATGGCCTTTATTAGGTTAAGGTATGTTCTCTTTATACCCACCTGTTGAGAGTTTTTTTTTAATCATAAATGCATCTATTAAGATAATCATATGATTTTAATTATTATTTTTGTTAATGTGATATATCATATTACTGATTGGTGGATGTTGAACCATCCTTGCATCCTTGGAATAAATCCCACTTGATCAGGGTACATGATCCTTTTAGTGAATTCTTAAATTCAGTTTGCTAATATTTTGTTGAAGATTTTAGCACCTATGTTCATCAGTGATATTAGCCTATAATTTCATTTTCCTGTGTGATATCTTTGTGTGATTTTGGCATCAGGGTAATGTTGGCCTTGTGAAATGGGTTTGGGAGCATTCTCTTCTCTTACATTTTTTGAAAGAGTTTGAGAAGGATAGGTATTTAAATCTTTTTTTTAATATTTCTACTGTTTACCAGTGAAACCACCTGGTCTTGGACTTTTCTTCATTGAGAGTTTTTTGTTTGAGATTACTGTTTCAGTCTTTTTCCTAGTAACTGATCTATTCAGATATTTTACTTCATGATGATTCAGTCTTGGAAGATGTATGCTCCGAGGAATTTATTCATTCAGTTCAATTCAGTTCAGTCGCTCAGTCATGTCCGACTCTTTGCAACCCCATGAATCACAGCACGCCAGGCCTCCCTGTCCATCACCAACTCCCGGAGTTTACTCAAACTCATGCCCATCGAGTCGGTGATGCCATCCAGCCATCTCATCCTCTGTCGTCCCCTTCTCCTCCTGCCTTCAATCCCTCCCAGCATCAGGGTCTTTTCCAGTGAGTCAGCTCTTCACATGAGGTGGCCAAAGTACTGGAGTTTCAGCTTCAGCATCAGTCCTTCCAATGAACACCCAGGACTGATCTCCTTTAGGATGGACTGGTTGGATCTCCTTGCAGTCCAAGGGAATCTCAAGAGTCTTCTCCAATGCCACAGTTCAAAAGTATCCATTTTTCAGTGCTCAGCTTTCTTCACAGTCCAACTCTCACATCCATACATGACCACTGGAAAAACCATAGCCTTGACCAGACGGACCTTTGTTGGCAAAGTAATGTCTCTGCTTTTTAATATGCTGTCTAGGTTGGTCATCACTTCCCTTCCAAGGAGTAAGCGTCTTTTAATTTCATGGCTGCAGTCATCATCTGCAGTGATTTTGGAGCCCCCAAAAAATAAAGTCTGACACTGTTACCTCCAGGTTATTCAATCTGTTGGTGTTTAATAGTTCATAATACTTTCTTAATCCTTTGTACCTTTTTTTGGTATCAGTTGCAATTTCTCCTCTTATATTTCTGATTTTATTTATTTAAACCTTCTCTTTTTTCCTTAGGGAGTAAGGCTAAAAGTTTGTCAATTTTATCTTTTCAAAGAACCAGTGGTTTGTTTCATTGATCTTTTCTATTGCTTTTTTAGTCTCTATTTCATTTATTTCTGCTCTGATCTTTATTATTTCCTTCTTCATAATAACTTTGGGCTTTCTTTGTTCTTTTTTTCTAGTTCTCTTAGATGTAAAATTTAGGATGTTTATTTGAAATTTTTCTTATTTCTTGAGATAGACCTGTATTGTTATAAATAAACTTCCGTCTTAGAACTGCCTTAGTGTCTAGATTTTGGTATGTTGTATTTCCATTTACCCTTTTCTCTGGGTATTTTTTAATTTCTCCTTTGATTTCTAACACGGGTACTAGCAAGTTAGAAAAAGAGTGCAAATATGGTGGCTGCTAGTTCTTCCATTCCTGGAGATAATCCTAACAGATTTCTTCCTTGCTAGTAGATGCTCTAAGGTTAGGAAATGAATTCCATTCATGTATTGTCTAGACACTTTTCAAACTGTGGCTTTTATGTTGTATGGCCAGGTGGGTGAGTCTGCATGTAAGCCCTTTAAGAGCGGAATCTCCATTCCTTACATCCCTTTGGTTCTTCTTGACATCAGCCCTGGTGGTCTTTCAAAGCCAGATGTTTTGGGGCTCATCTCATCAATGCAAGTCTCAAGGGTTGGGGTGCCTGATATAGGGCACAAACTCTTGCTCCTCGGGAAGTAGCTCTGTGTCTGTGAGATCTCTTTGATGGTGAGTCTTCACACTGGGGGTGGGGTCTTTGGTGGAACCATGTCTCTGCCTCTTTTACCCATCTCATTGTGGACCTTGTCCTTTTTTGTACAGGAGCTCTTTGGCTAGTTTTCAGGTCTTTTTTTTTTTTTTTAAATAAGGAATTGTTCTTTATGTAGCTGTAGATTTGCTGTGTCCATGGGAGGAGGTGAATTCAGGACCTTCCTAGGCTGCTATCTTGAACCACCTCCCCCTCTCACTCTTGTTCTTTTTATTATTCCTCTTGTTCTTGTTCTCCTTGTTCTTCTGTATCAAAAAGTGTATAAGGTATAGGCCCTAGGGGGAGAGAGAGACAGTTTAAATATAGTATGATAAATGGAACTAGTGTAAGAATAAAGCGCTATTGAAACACAGAGGAGGCCTCCTCACAATTGAGAATTAAAGTGAAACTTGAAGGATTGTAGGAATGAAAGAAGCGAGTATGGTTTCTTATTATTTCTATTACCATGGTATCTAATGCCAAGCCACAGTTGGCCTGGCCGATTCCAACTATTAATCATGTAGGCTCCAATCCTTCAGACTTTAGCATTGATTGAAGATTGTTCTATATCTATGGTCATCATATAGACATGAGCTGTTTGTGATTATTAAGCGCTTGACATGTGCCTGTGCTATGCTTAGTCGCTCAGCCCTGTTCAACTCTTTGCAACCCCATGGATTGTGGCCCACCAGGCTCCTCTGTCCATGGGGGAATCTCCAGGCAAGAACACTGGAGTGGGTTGCCATACCCTTCTCCAGGGGATCTTCCCAACCCAGGGATCGAACCCAGGTCTCTTGCATTGCAGGCGGACATGTTATGCACAGTGATACTGTCTTGTATAGTACACATCTAGCATGTTCTCTAAATCCCTAAATTACAGTAGTTTATTCTAGACCAGAAGGGTCTCAGACTCTGCCTGAACTAGCTTTCTAGTCCTTTCTCTAGACATTTACCCAGGTTATCTCTCCTGCTCCATGCTTCTTTGAGCTTCACTGCTAAAGAGTTTGGTGCTGTGTCTCTGGGTGAGGAAGTCTTTTCCTGGTCTAGCTCCCATTCTGTCTCTCGTATATTTTGGGTCAGCCTACCTTGATCTGTAGTTACCTCCTACTTGAGGTCTAAGTTTCCTTGGTGGCTAACACGATAAATAATCCACCTGCAATGTGGGAGACATGGGTTCGATCCCTGGGTTAGGAAGATCCCCTAGAGGAGGGCATGGCAACCCACTCCAATATTCTTGCCGGGAGAATCCCCATGGGCAGAGGGGCCTGGCGGGCTACAGTCCATGGGGTCGCAAAAAGTCAGATACGACTGAGCAGCTAAGCACAGCATAGTACAGAGGTCCAAGTGCCGTGGGTGCTGGGAAATTCTACCTTCTCGTTGAGTGGTTTCTGTCAGTCCTATTCGGTTCCCTCAAAGCGTGTGTATGCGCTGGTGGTTAAGGCTCACTCTGTCACTGAGTGAAACTTGACTTCTTCCTCTGTTGTTTTAGGCTGACTTCTGGGCCTCCTCTCCTTAGGGGCTGGGCAGCCTCCAAGAATAAAGCCGGCGTTCAAGCAGTCTCTCTACCCCATGTCAGCTCCCATCCAGAGCCAAAAGAAGACTATTGTCTCTTCCTGTTTCAAAAACCTTCAGACCACTAATGAATCTCTTATCCACCTATAGTTTTCTAGAAACCAGAAACTCCATGTTTACTATTTCAATTGCCTCTCCTTACCCAGAACCTTTGACTTATTGACCACATAGTTACCTCTACCTGTCATATCCCAATTAAATGCTCATCTCTCTTGCAAAAACTTCTGTGATTGTTTTAGTCTTTGCTTGTCTCCCTTCATGAGTTTTACAGTACTTTAATCTCTAATACACATTTTAACAGTTGTGATCTAGCTTGTGATATTTACTATTAGCTCACGTTAGTCTTATCTGCTAACTAGATTGTTCACCTGCAGGAAAAGACCTTTTTCATATCTCTCACAGCTCTCATCATACTGTCAAAATTATATAGGTACTCAATAGACACTTATTTCTGTTTTAACAGATCTGTTTCAGGACTACTCAAATAGTGTTCACTTGTTTGGAAATCATGTTTTATATGCTTTTAAGTTTCACTCTCATATTGCTCTTGAAATATAAGGCCAAGAACTTGTGTTCTAATATATTTTTATGTAACATTAAGCAGTAGCTTAAAGAATATCATGAAGAATAAATACTTTCAGTGAGGTCATATGTAGTTCCTGTAGTCATGATGAGTTTTGAAAATCTGTTCATCATGGTTTGACTGTGAACTGGATTGTAACTCAGTCACAGCTGATGGGTTTTAAGGACATTCTATCAGAATTTACTTGACAGAACCCAAAGATCACCATGGAAACAAAACTGGGTTATGAAACTCCTACCTCCAAAATCTCTGAAAAATGAAGCCATGCTTTTCAGCTTTCTGGAATAATGAATTCAGGGTTGCCTCATCTAGTCCCATGCCTGCTGTTCTCCTCATGACAGCTCATAGGACAGACCTATCTTTATGAAATCTTTATTGTATTTCATATATAACACTACCATGGTACAGAACTATTTCAAAAGCCCCTCTGGGTGGACGGAGAAATATTACCCATTTTCAGGTTGGTCTTCAAGGAGACGACTCTTGTGAGCCTTATTAAAGAACAAAATAGAAATGACCAAATTCATATCAGATGTAGTTTGCCTTTTGAAAGTTTGATTTCCAGATCGACTCTGGAAGTATTCCTAGAGTCTCAGCTCTGCTCTTATATTAACTGAAGAGGCCATGTGGGAGCAAAAGCCCAGACACACCCTGACCTTAATTCCCTGGACTCGCATGATTCCAGGAACTAACAATTATTTGCACTTCCTTTTATTACTCTATCCCTCAATCTGATACCACCCTAATGGCAGAAAGTGAAGAGGAACTGAAGAGCCTTTTGATGAAGGTTAAAGAGGAGAGCAAAAAAGCTGGCTTAAAACTTAACATTCAAAAGCCTAAGGTCATGGCATCTGGTCCCATCACTTCATGGCAAATAGATGGGGAAAAAATGGAAAAAGTGACAGATTTTACTTTCTTGGGTTCCAAAATCACTGTGGATGGTGACTATAGCTATGAGATTAAAAGATGCTCGCTCCTTGGAAGAAAAGCTATGACCAACCTAGACAGTGTATTAAAAAGCAGAGACATTACTTTGCCAACAAAGATCTGTATAATCAAAGCTATGGTTTTTGCAGTAGTCATGTATGGATGTGAGAGTTGGTCCATAAAGGAAGCTGAATGCCGTAGAATTGATGCTTTCGAACTGTGGTGCTGAAGACTCTTGAGAGTCCCTTGGACAGCAAGGAGATCAAACCAGTCCATCCTAAAGGAAATCAGTCCTGAATATTCATTGGAAGGACTGATGCTGAAGCTGAACCCCAATACATTGGCCACTTGATATGAAGAGCCGACTCATTGGAAAAGACTCTGATGCTGGGAAAGATTAAGCGCAGGAGGAGAAGGGGGTGACAGAGAATGAGATGATTGGATGGCATCACCAACTCAATGGGTATGAGCTTGAGCAGACTCCCCGAGATGGTGAAGGACAGGGGAGCCTGGCGTGCAGTAGTCCATGGAGTCGCAGAGTTGGATACGACTTATAACTGAACAACAACAGCAACAGAAAAACTCAGAGAGCAGATGTGGGGAGCAGGAGGAGTCCTTAGATTCTGTGTTAACAATTAGTTGGTAATAAGTAGACAGTTCTTTGTTTTATTTTCTAGGAGTCATCAGGAATAAGTCTTAACGAATGAAGTAACAAATTAATTCCTTTCATTTAGCACATATTCAGGTTTTGCAATATGGAGTTGATTGTGTGGGTTTAAACTCCATGGCTGATTCATGTCAATGTATGACAAAACCCACTGCAATGTTGCGAAGTAATTAGCCTCCAACTAATAAAAATAATTGAAGAAAAAAAACAAAAAAATAAAAAGGACACACTGTCCCCGTTGTCGTCTTAGTTAGAAGCATTAGCCGCTCATGAGAATCGTGCCTTGGAGAGTTGAGGACATTGGGAGCAAGGTCAGTGGTTGGTTAATTGTCAAGGCAAATGATTTTGAGTAGTTTTTCTTGGCTCCTGATAAGTCAATAGATGTTACTGATATTGCTCAGTTGTGTGTTGGAGGAATTAGTGGTGAGTTGCAAGTGACTGAAGAATTACCTCTGGTGGCCACCTGATGCAAAGAGCCAGCTCATTGGAAAAGACCTTGATGCTGGGAAAGATTGAGGGCAGGAGGAGAAGCAGGTGACAGAGGATGAGCTGGCTGGATGGCATCATCGACTTAATGGACTGAGTTTGAGCAAACTCTGGAGACAGTGAAGGACAGGGAAGCTTGGCGTGCTGTAGTGCATGGGGTCCCAAAGAGTCTGACACGACTGAGTGACTGAACAAACAGCAACAAGATGAGTGATATAAGCTCCTGGGAGATTGTTCCACAAGCCCACTAAATCATTAAGTAAGTGGTGAGGCACTGTGTACCAGACATCGTTCTAGACTCTGACAAGAGTTAGGGCAGTAAATAAGATGAAGTCTCCGTTCTTAGGAAGTTCATACTCTAGTGAGATCCAGCGCACAAGTAAAAACTAGGTATATTGTGAGGGGTGGGCCAGACCTTCCCTGGGAGAAGAAAGGCAGAAAATAGATAGATAGATCTGTATCTATCTGTGTAGATACAGATAGGCTAGTGACAGTTTTTCAAAAAATGAGAATGATTTTATTTATCAGTTTGTTTCCATGTTGTGTGTTTCTGAAAGTTAGCTATGTTTTATTGACATAGTCACAGCGAGATGTCTTCACAATCATCCTGCACAGGAAAAGCTTTGCCTAGTTTTTCTTACATCAGAGAGGTCAAGAGCCTGCTGAGTTTGTGCCACCAAGAAGTTTCATATCTTCCAATGCCAAAATGATAATTTCCCGACCCCACCTACAGAGTCTCTTAATCTATGAAAATAGTTAGAAGCATAGAGGTCACTTCTTTCAACTTCTGAATGCATCAAGGACCATCACATGCAATAGAGCAGCTTGGGGCCAGCACAGAAGCAGCTCTCTGAAGATGCAGTAAGCGCTGCAGTAGAACCTAGACTTTTGACATGGGGCTTGACGTGGGGGAGGAGATGCCTTTGTGTGCTTCCTTCTTAGGGCTTCTTTAACACACAGCTGAGCTCTTTGGTCTGGGCTAACTTCAGTCCAGAGATTCTCTTGGTGGTTTTAGAAATTATTAACGTTATGCATTTTGAATATGATGCAAACAATCATGTTACATGTTAGAGCTTTATTGTGTCTGTTTGCTTATATGCAGCTTTAATCCACAAAATGTTCGCAGGTAGCTCCAAAGACAAATAAAAGTGATTTTCTTTTGGGGGGTACCTCTTCCCTTTGCACAGATAATTTGGAGTTTGTTGCATTATAGATACAGATAATTTGGGGGTTTAATTTTAAACAGCATAATACGAGATGATTTTCATTCTCTTCAGGTTGGTTAAATCTCGATTCACGAGGTTCTGCCCCTCAGAAGTTGGACTCCTGAAAAATGCTGGACGAGAACAAGAATCAGAAGAAGAGATGTGACTTTGACGGGCATCCAGTCTTTCTGGATGAAATTTTTCTTCTTCTATTATTATTAATCACAGTTTTGCCTTTTCACCTTTTGTTTGGAAAACAATTGGTTGAGAATGATTCTTGGTGTCACGGTACTGGGGGCCTGGAGTGGCTCTCCTCAGGTTAGCTACAGTGTGATGCCCACATTCTGAAAAATATTTGTTTTATTTGCCTTATAGATATATATGATCAAGGTTCCTGGGCTTACTATCATTTGTAACTCATTATAGATGTAATTTCACTTGTTTTATCTTCTTGCTACCTTGAGAAATAAATGAATGCATGGACCTCGGTTCAAACACCTTAGATATTTGTTTTTGTTATTCAGCTGTACCCCACCTTTATGATATGAAGAAGAAGCTGTGTGACACCAAAATTCCTTTTCATGAGACATCGCTTTCTCTAGCACCTGTGTTCTCCTTTGGGAAAAGCAAGCCGGAAGTCATCCTGTGGGGCACTCGCTTAGAGAAGAGGAAAGGGCTGCTCCATGGTTACAGAAGGGCGCATGGTAAAAAGCCATGAAAATCTAGGAAAGGAGAGTTAGACTGTTATCCACAGAGAAAAAAAAATCATTGCATGGCTCTGTATGGCCACCACACGATCCCCTCTGCTGAAATACCTGAAGGGTTAAAACAAGGAGAAGCCTGTTATGGACTAAATGGGTGAATAGTCAGTGCCCCTCCCTCGTCGGCAGACTAAGTAGCCCCCAGTGGAGAGTCAGAAATCCGGTCCCATTCTAGCTTTACCAGTCACCAGCCTGTAGGGTTTTCATAGTTTCCATAACTCTCTGAAGTTTGGGGATTGAATTGGATGAGTCAGTTTCCAGCTGGCATATTTTATGAATCTAGAGGCTCTCAGACAAAATCAAAGCTAATTTAGTACATATTAGTCAGAAAGGCCAGTCTGTGCTGTGATAGAAAAGAAGGGGCACCGCAGGAGTCTGTGACGGTTAACCTGAATATGAAGGAAGAGAGGCAATCTAGCAGATAGCTGGAGGTGAGACATGGGCAATTACAATGCAACGCTCCCTCCCATTCCAGAAGCACTGACAAATCTCGAAAGTCACCTCAGTCTGGTCTTTTCACATGACACTAAAGAGGGAGGTGAGTGGATTCTTTAGGTCAAAGAGCTAGATATATTGCTTTTTTTTAACGTAAGGGCTGAAAAGAGCTGGGGACTTCTTTGGTGGCCCAGTGGCTAAGATGCCATGCTCCCAATGCCCAGGACCTGGGTTTGATCCCTGGTCAGGTTACTAGATCCCACGTGTCACAACTAGGAGTTCACATGCTGCAGCTGAAGATCCTGCATGCCACAATGGTCCTGAATACTGCAAATAACAGCAAGAAAAGAGAGAAAGGAAGGAAGGAAGAAAAATAATGAAAAGAAGAATAATAATAACAAAAAGCCGATGTGGGTGCTTAAAGGTTTATCTTGACCAATGCAATAGACCCTAGTACATTTCTGGCTTATGAAATGCTCACACACTGTGGTCCCCAGATGATCATGGCATTCTGCCCCATGTGTGTCTTATATCTTAGGTTTTTCCCCCCTAGCCCAGCAAGTTTCTATGATTTTGGCAAATTTTTATTTCAAAACAGTAAGCTGTCAACTGCAGTTGCATGAAAATGGCATTGCTGGTACCTAGCCTGGAGCAGGAACTCTAGGATAATTAGCATGAAAGAGATTAAGGCTGGAATTTTGAAAACTGTAAGTGTAAATATACTACCAGTCTTTATGAGAGAGCCGAAAACATCCATCCCTGCAGTTTCTGCACAGAGAGAACACAAGTGAGTTCTCAGAGGAGAAACTTCCAGTTCAGGTCTAAGTTCATAGTTTGGAGCTTTCTGCCTCTAGGCCCTGCAATGAGCAATAAATTAAACACCAATGATTATAATTTTATGGAACCTTCACCAAAGAAGGGGTGGAGGAAGACCATCCTCCCTCACTTTTGTTTGTATTTTATCTCTACTCTTCCAAAAAACCAGTCCAATGCCTGAGCTTTTGCCAGACCGCTTCATAGGTATCCCATGCTTGACATGCCATAACCAAGGGAAGGAGACTCTCTAAATAACTCAGTGCAGTATCAACATGGCCTCGGATGTGATAATACCCCCTCAGCTACTTTTGTGACTTGGAACTGCCTTTCTTAGGAAACTGCAGCCTCGCATGGCAGCAACTGCCAGCTCATTGTTGAAGCAGGAGGTCAGGTTACGACTCTCTCGGTGTCCTCCTCATCCCGTCACTCAGAGCTCATAAGCTGAGGTTGTAATGATCATATCTCGACTGTGGATTAAGAAGGTGATGCAACAGGCATGAGGGACTGCAGAAGCAGCCAAAATAAAAGTTGAGAAATGACAGGTTCTCCCAGTACAAGGAGTCCATAGATTTAAAAGCATGAAAGAGAAGTTCATATACAGGGAGAATCAATCCAGAAATTCTATATTCTGTCTAATGTGATTTCCAGATTGAGAAGATTGAGAGAATAGAGGACATGCATGAAATAATAAAAAAGGACTTCTCCTAAATAAATGGCAATAAACGGAGATGTTTGCTTTAAGTTTGGAGCAGTGCTTCAAGAGATGTACAGAGAATTGTGATTGGATTCCTGGACCAAACCAATAAAAATGAAAAAAGATAAGCCATTCTTATAACTTTAAGTTCATTTTATAAATATTATTATTCTATTTTTAGGTCTAGAAAATTTTAACACTCAGTTTTAAGAAGACTTTAACATTTGGGGCACAATTTTAAACTTACTTAGATTTCCCTTTAAACTTCTTCACTGTTTTTATGAATTAAATATTTTTATATTCTTCAGCACTTCAATTAACCAACAAATATCCTCAAGTTGTTTTTACTACCAGTCTAATTTGTTAAGCTTATTAATGTGGTGAAACTTGTTTTCTTAAATATTCCAATCCTGTATAAACTTAATGAGATTGTGACTGAAACTCAAAAGTGTAAATTTGTTGGTCGGTTGCACACTTATGAATTGCACTTAAACTAATCTGCATGGATAAAATTATTTATAAAATTATAAATACCTAAAATGCTGCACATGCCTAGTTCCTTAAAGCACAAATATCAACATTATGATTCCTCTCAATTCTGTACTTAGCTCGACTCTTTCCATATTAAAATAGACTTACTGTTAAGGAGATGATTTGTTTATGACAAATGATACCAGGAGCATCTAGTCTGCTTGTTGAGATAAAGGATCCAGATGCTGAATGAGATGGGGTTATTTTTATTTTTTTTTAAGGGTTTTTTTTTTTTTTATATTGACTATCTTTAAAGTATTGAATTTGGTACAATATTGCTTCTGTTTTATGTTTTGGGTTTTTGGCTGTGAGGCATGTGAGATCTTAGCTCCCCAACCAGGGATCAAACCTGATCGATCCTGCCCTGAATGGGGCAGGATTCTTGACGGTGACCCTAATGGCACGTGCTGATTCCGTTATTTACGATCCTTACATCAAGCCCCTCACACAGGCTGTCTCCAAGACTTGCGCAGCCCTGGGAAGGCGCTTGCCCAACTGGAGTCATACTTAAAATTACCTGTCTTTTCTGACTACTCATGAAAGCCTGCAACCCCCTCCCAGACTGTCATGTCATTTGACAGGATTTCATTATTCTTTAGCTGTTGAGATATTAACTGTATTTCTTTCTAAGTGTAAAAACTTCTGAACTTGATGTAATCCTGCACTTTTTAACCCATATGTTTCCTATCTGATGAGACTACTCATTTTTTTTTTTTTTTAACAGATGTTAAGGTTGATAATCTAATGAATTCTAGGTCACCCTCTTTTAATGATAATTCAGCAGCTCTAAGCTTGGGTGTCAGTATTTCTTCGCTTTTAATACTTTAAAGCAAGGACAACCCTTCTCTGTTAAGTGCGTATATAAATTTTGGGAGGAACTGGTATGATTAATGCAAAAGGTTAAAATGGAGGAATCTCTTACCTGGTTCCTCTCATGAACTTGAGTTGTTCTGCCTGTTTTCAAATGTCCAAAAGGGAGAATTAAAGATTTTTAATAGGAAACTATGGGATGGAGCCCAATATAATCCCCACCTAATAATTTGTATGTGAAGCCAAACTATATAGGCTCTAAAACACAGAAATAAGCTTAGTCAAGTAACCAAGGGGCTTAGCAATTTAAGCTATTAGTAATTTTCTCATCTGCTCAGAAACTGACTCGGGTTCCCTTGGCCTCTCAGATCAATTTAAAATAGCCTAACATTGCACCTAAATAAAATCGGTTTGAGTCTATTTCAGTATGTAGTTATAGAACTTCATATTGTCCAATACAACCGCTGTAGCAGTGATCCCCAACTTTTTTTGGCACCAGGGATTGGTTTTGTGGAACTCAGTTTTTCCATGGAGCCTGAGGGAATGGGAGTTGGTTTGGGGACGACTCAAGCCATTACATTTACCGTGCACTTTATTTCTGTTATTGTTATGCTGTGGTATGCAATGAAATAATTATGCAGCTCACCATAAATGCAAAATCAGGGGGAGCCCTGAGCTTGTTTTCCTCAGCTCAGGTGGTGATGTGAGTGATGGGGAGCGGCTGTAAATACAGATGAAGCCTTGCTATGCTGACTGGTTCCTAACAGGCCATAGACTGGTAACAGGGGTTTAGGACTCCTAAAACTTGCTTAATTTCCATGTCTATGTTTTATTTACTGCTGCCCCCTCTTACTCTTTGCAGCTTAACTTCTGGAGATTCTTTAAGGCCCAGTTCAGAGCTTTTCTTTTCTGCTGCTTCATACCACCCTTTTCTGATTTATAGAGCAGAAATTATTAAATTATAAATCTGGGCTCCTACAATGTGGAGTCCAGAGCAGTACAGGATCATAGGCTGTTCAGTCCTTTATCTCTGCACCAAAATGCTTTCTTTTTACTATGTTGTAATTCCCTAAAGTTAGCCACACTCTTTTTTTTTTTTTTTGGTCCCTATTGTAGCACCTAAGGAATCCTTCTCAACCTGGAGCATTGAAAGATGAGCTAGAGGAGTAGGAAGGAGAGAGAAGAATCAAACGAAAATATGGTTTAAAGGAAACAGGCCCCCAAAGGGTGTCTGTGGGTGAAGATTCTGCGACCAGATTTAGTGATTTGTCTAAGGTTGTGCTGTTAATTAGTGGCCAAGCCCATGATGGGATTTAAATCTCTTGACCCCAGGAGAGAGGGCTCTGTCCACTGAAGAGGCTTCATGACTACACAGTGAATGGCTCAGTTCCTTCTTCAAGGGACCTGCTTCATTCGTAAGACCCATTGTCCCCCAGCGCTGCTTTCCACATAAATGTCCATCCAGGGGAAGAGACTTTGGCTTCTAATATGACTGGTGATTTGATTCTGGTCAGAATTATCTTAGTTTGGGATGCTATTATAGAGCACCATAAACTGGGTAACTTAAACAACAAGTGTTTATTTCTCACGATTCTGGAGTCTGGGAAGTCCAAGATCGTGGTACCAGCAGATCTGGTGTCTGGAAATGGCCCACTTCTTGGTGGGAGAGACAGGTCCTCTCTCTCCAGTCTCTTTCTTATAAGGGCATTAATCGCATCACGAGGGCTCCACCCAGATGACCTAATTGCCTCCCAAGGCCTCACCGCCAAATACCATGACACTGGGATTAGAGTTTCAACACATGAATGTTGAAGGTACACAAACATTCAGTTCAGTTAAGTTCAGTTCAGTTCAGTTGCTCAGTCATGTCCGACTCTTTGCAACCCCACGAATCACAGCACGCCAGGCCTCCCTGTCCATCACCAACTCCTGGAGTTTACTCAAACTCATGCCCATCGAGTCGGTGATGCCATCCAGCCATCTCATCCTCTGTCGTCCCCTTCTCCTCCTGCCCCCAATCCCTCCCAGCATCAGGGTCTTTTCCAATGAGTCAGCTCTTCGCATGAGGTGGCCAAAGTACTGGAGTTTCAGCTCCAGCATCAGTCCTTCCAATGAACACCCAGGACTGATCTCCTTTAGGATGGACTGGTTGGATCTCCTTGCAGTCCAAGGAACTCTCAAGAGTCTTCTCCAACACCACAGTTCAAAAGCATCAATTTTTCGGTTCTCAGCTCTCTTCACAGTCCCAACTCTCACATCCGTACATGACCACTGGAAAAACCATAGCCTTGACCAGATGGACCTTTGTTGGCAAAGTAATGTCTCTGCTTTTTAATATGCAGATATCTAGATATTTTTAATATCTAGGTTGGTCATAACTTTCCTTCCAAGGAGTAAGCGTCTTTTCATTTCATGGCTGCAGTCACCATCCGCAGTGATTTTGGAGCCCCCCAAAATAAAGTCTGACACTGTTTCCACTGTCTCCCCATCTATTTCCCATGAAGTGATGGGACCAGATGCCATGATCTTAGTTTTCTGAATGTTGAGCTTTAAGCCAAATTTTTCACTCTCCTCTTTCACTTTCATCAAGAGGCTTTTTAGTTCTTCTTCACTTTCTGCCATAAGGGTGGTGTCATCTGCATATCTGAGGTTATTGATATTTCTCCCAGCAATCTTGATTCCAGCTTATGCTTCTTCTAGCCCAGCGTTTCTCATGATATACTCTGCATATAAGTTAAATAAGCAGGGTGACAATATACAGCCTTGACGTACCCATTTTCCTGTTTGGAACCAGTCCATAGCAAAAAATCCAGGAGAGGAATCACCAATACAGGGATGACCAGAACACTCTATTCTTTCCCAGCTGATAACCTTCCCTACTCCTAACCCCTTGGAGAAATGTGTCTACATTTACTTCTTATCTGATGTGTCCCCATTGTGGGTGAATGGTGAGTACGCAGCAGCAGAAAAAAAATGGCAATGATGCTACCCTCTAGTGGCAAAGCGTGGAAACACAACTCATAAGCCAAAATACCATTTTTCACGTCTGAAAAGAGGTCTCCCTTTACCAAAGTAACAAGTCAGACCACAAGCATTGTTAGAAGAGTTTGAGTTATTTAAAAGTATCTTAGATTTTAATTGATTAGTACTCTAACCCATTGCGATGGGTGGAGTTGTATCTCCCCAAGTTCATACGTTGAAGTCCTAACCTCCACACCTCGGAATGTGACCTTATTTGGAAATACAGTTGTTGATGTAATTAGTTTAGTTAGGATGAGGTCATACTGGAGTAGGGTGACTCCCAATCCCGACAGACTGGTGTCCATATAGAAAGGAATTTGGACGAAGATACACACATAGGGAGGATACCACGTGAAGAGGAAGGCACAGACTGAGGTGATGTGTCCATAAGTCAAGGACTGCCAGAGATGCCAGCAAAGCACCAGAAACAAGGAAAGAGGGTTGGAACGGATTCTTTCCCAGCACCTTCAGAGGGAGGGAGTGTGACCCCACCAATAAGCTGGTCTTGGACTTCTAAGCTACCTGACGTGTGAGACAATAAATTTCTGTTAAGCCACTCCGTTTGTGGGACTGTGTTACAGCAGCCATAGAAAACTACTACATCCAGGACTCTAACATTAGTTTTAAGTTTTATGTTTTAGACTTCAAAATGAGACACGCCTTTGAGCTGGGAAATGGCATGCTGAAGGTTATATGGAAATCCCAGACATGAAAATATGATCTACGTTTTATTACCAGCCATAAAATATGTTGTCCTTATTGGGAAACTGCTGACAAGTTGACTTGGTTATACATTTATGCTTTTTTTTATGACCTCATTCAGGTTGGCAGGTTTCTTTAACTAGTCTTTTTGTTCAACATTCCTCAGGTATGTGGAGTTTACACTTGTAGAGTAAATCATTTATCAGCAAGCAACTTCTGCATTATTACCTTTGGTATTCTCTAATTTTTTATATACCTGTTGTCTAACTAGATCAAAACTCCTTGAGTACCATGCACTATTATTAAGCTATCCGGGAATTACAGTCCCGATCCTGAAAAATCATGGTGTTTGTTGCAAGATACTTCTGTATTAGCCAAAGTTCTCCAGAAGCAGAACCAACAAGATATATACATATATCACTAAATGAATTTTTATTGAAATATAGTTATTTACAAGGTTGTGTTAGTATTAGGCACACAGCAAAGTGATTCAGTCTACATATATAAATAGATATATTCTTTTTTTACATTGTCTTTAATAATAGTTTATTACAAGATATTGAGTATATATTCCTGTGCTACAAAGTAGGTCCTTGTCACTTGTCTGTTTTATATATAATAGTGTATATATTTTCATCGCAGCCTCCTAATTTATACATATATATGTGTTTATGTGTGCACATATGTGTATATGTATAATTTATATATTTTAAAAGACTGACTCATTATGAAGGTTGTCAAGCCCCAAATCTGCAGGTTGAGTTCCTAAGATTTTAAGAATGCAGGCTGGAAAGGCCACCTCGAAAGACATGATGATGTAGTTTGAGTTCAAAGGTGGTCTGATGGCAGAATTCCCTCTTCAGTGGAAGTCACTGTTTTTCATTGAGGTCTTCAACTACTTGGAAGAAGGTAATCCACTTTACTCAAAGTTTACAGCCGACAGCCTTAATCTCATCTAAAAATACCTTCACAGAGACGCCTAGAATAATGTCTGACCAACAAGAGGGTGCCAAGACCTAGCTTTGCTTACACATAAAATGAAACTTTATAGTCACCAGGGAATTCTGTCTCCTTGTATTCATGCCTTTTTGTGGCTCCCTCCAGCAGTGAATCTGGACAGGCTTTATGATGTTCTCTCACCAACAGAGTGTAGTAAGAGCACATGTGGCAAATTATGGTCTTGCACTTTACGAGGCCTTGCAACTTACCCTGTTGATGTCTTAGAACCCAGGCTGAATGTGAAGGAGACAAGGCTATTCTGCTGGGAAGTCTTCAGGGAGGAGGCCCTGGAGCAGAACAGACCACGAGGTAGAGACAGGCCTGGGCAGTTGGCCTCTCTGGTTATTTCAGCTGAGATCCCAGACATGTGAGAAAGGTCAACTTGGATCCTTGAAGGTCCTGTGAAACTTCCAGATGATTCAGCTACATGTGGAGCAAAGCCACCACTGCTGAGTCCTGCCCAAGTTACCTGATTACGAGCAAGTAAATGATAAAGACCCTGATGCTGGGAAAGACTGAGGGCAGGAGGAGAAGGGGACGACAGAGGATGAGATGGTTGGATGGCATCATCGACTCAATGGACATGGGTTTGGGTGGACTCTGGGAGTTGGTGATGGACAGGGAGGCCTGGCGTGCTGCGATTCATGGGGTCGCAAAGAGTCAGACACGACTGAGCAACTGAACTGAACTGAACTGAAATGATGGTTGTGTTTTAAATCGCTAAGCTTTGGAATGTCCAGTTACACAACAATGGAAACTGATGCTTGTGCCAATGATTTCTGTAAAATAATTATACTAATGGTGAGATTTAGGATCTAGAATATTGTCGAGGTATAAATTATAGCACTGTTTGACACAGGACATTAAAAATATTAACTCATCTTGCCTCAGCTAAGCTTAACACTTTATACTGCTAATACTATTATTTTTGAGGGCTAGCATTTACATGGGACTAGTGTTATCTGGCTGAAGCTCTTGTCTAGTTGCTATAAATTTTGGATTCGCCTTTCACCTGAATCAGAGTTTCTCGAAGGAAAAGAATAAAATTATTCCCACACTATTTTCCCATACTGTTTCTTACCCTAACCCATTGTGGACCATTTCTCTCCGCTTTGAATCTTGACCACACACTTGCATCAGCTCACACATAGGGGATGAAAAAGAGAAGAAATAAAAGAGGAGAAAACAGGAAAGAAATTTAAAAGCAACTTGTCAGAATAGATGGAGAAATTGAAGTTCTGTGGAGCAGGATGAAGTGAATTTAAAACTAAAAAGAGTACAAGGGTGACTTTTCCTGCATCTTCTGGGGCATGAAGAGGTTAGCTCAGAGTTACGTTAATCAGAATACAGCATCTTCCACATA
Organism: Cervus canadensis; assembly: GCF_019320065.1. NCBI lineage: Eukaryota > Metazoa > Chordata > Mammalia > Artiodactyla > Cervidae > Cervus > Cervus canadensis. The sequence goes on from NC_057412.1 coordinate 40,972,161, forward strand.
CATTTGAGTTTCATAAGCAGCAAGCTTCTACTAGTAAGCAAAGTACTTCCCTCTGTGAAGCGACCAGCCCTTGAGATCCTATCTGGGACACCTTGCTCTGGGGAGCCTAAGAGGCACCTGATGAATAAGAAGAGAGCAGGGAAAGACAGGAAAGCACAAAGGAAACGAGGGGAGTGACTGGGTAACCTTCTCTTGGCCCAGGAAGGGTTTTTTTGATACCTTTTTTCCCTGTCCTCCATTGACCACCAGTTAGAGACAGAGGATGGTAGGGTTGAGTAGATATACAAACAGGTGAGTTCAAGGTTTCTCTGTTAGCAATAGCTCAGATTTCACTAATGAAGGGGTAGCTAATGCCACAGGGAGATTTTGCAATTCAGAGGCTCACCTCAAAGTTACAACAGGTGGGGAAGCTGAGATTGGTCTTAGTCATCAGCGCCGTGAGAGGTAAGCTGAACAGGTTTCTATGTACTTAACTCTTCATTGAGGTCACAGTCCAGATGGTAAGGAAATGGATTTCAGAACTGCTTGCCACTTCTGGGTACCAACTCGTTAAAAATCTAGTTGAATGCATGAATAAGATAAAATAGGATAGTGGTTTTACATGTGACAAAAATATAGGCCCCATTTGCTAGTTTACCACAACTTGACTCCCCCTTTGGGAGAATCACCCTAAACAGTGATTACCAAATGTCTGTGAGCATCAAGTTGGAGGACAAGTCAAAACACAGACTGCTGGGCCCCACATGGAGTTTAAGATTCAGTAGATTTCCCATTTTATTTAATGGATTATAATATGTTATAAATATCATTCATTTTGATGCTCAAGTTATCCCCAATTTGGTAATGGGGAGTCTCTTCATGCTGGAGTTTGTATCCATTTAATATGTACCCATCATTCCTTGCACACCTTTTTTCTTTCTGGTCTAAGATATTCTAGGCTCACCTTGGACTTTTCCTGCCCCAGTCTTGGAATTAACCATTTTCCTAAAAAGCTGTATTCCTTTTAGTGGAAAACTGTGATTGGAAATCAGGACCTAAGCTTTAGGTGCGCCTATTGCTAATGGGATATAACTGCTTCTAGGCCCCATGAGTGGCTGGAGCTAGAGAATATATGTATGTAAATGTGTGATATATATAATATATAATCAATGTGCAATATATACATTTTTGTGTATAACAGACTTTACATCTATGTTTAATTCTGTTATTTATATATAAATACATTTATTAAATGTATATTGAAATATATTATTAAAATATATGTTAAAAACCATGAGTTAATATTGACATACAATCCAATTCAAATTTGATGCTATAGTTCTGTTTAAGACACAATGGAAATTATTTAGTTCAAGTATTAGAAATAAGTAATATCATTCTTGCCTGGAAAATTCCATAGACAGAGGAGCCTGGTGAACTACAGTCCATGTGGTTACAAAGAGTTGGAAACGACTGAGAATGTAGAGAGAGCATCATATACTTTCTTTGAAATACTTGTCTTTGTTGTAGTCATAAGTTTTCAACTTTTGGATGAGAAGTTCATGACTGCGTTTATGCATTTGTCTGACATCTGCTTTCCCTGAAGCATATTGCTTCCTTCAGAATTGACTGCACACAGTTTTGTTTTTTTTTTGCTTCATGTTTCTGATTACTTGTTTTGAAATTCTCATGGAATTCAAGTTTTCTTCCTTTGCATTGTTGTAACTCTCTTCTTCTAGAGTAAGGAAATTGGCTCTGATTATTCTTAAACATTCACCAGTTTGATCATCCTGTATGTAGCCAACCTTTGGTTTTCATCCCTACCTCCACCCATGTGTGGACACCCTTTTCTTCTTGCTTGGGGTCTGACTCCCTATTCTAGGCTGCCACTCCACATGGATAGCCTTCTCACTAACCATGACTCTGAGTTCCCACATCAATTAGCCCACCATGAAGATGTCTTCCTGACCCCTCTTGGTCTCTGAAGGACTGCCCTCCTCTCTCTGTTCTAGCTTTGATTTCCCACATGGGACTGTCTCTCACCTGGGTACCTTCATCACCTGCTTCTGACACCTCATGCCAGGCTGCCTCTCCCCATCACACAGATGCCTTATTTATGCTATTTGGGGTTTGACATCTCATGCCAGGCTCGCCCCATCCTTTGCCCTCCCCCATTGTAAATCCCCTCCTTATTCAGTTGAATTCTAACATCTGCTCTGGGCTGCTGGTCCTCTATATCCCCATGACTTTAGGACAGAAACTTTCAGGAAGGAAAGGCCTCAAGTAGGCTGTTTAAAATATGGCCCTGTGTGCCACAACTACTGAGGTCAAGCTCTCAGGCCCACGGCCACAACAGCTGGGCCCATGTGCTGCAACTACTGAAGCCCCTGTGTCTAGGGCCCGTGCTCAGCAAGAGAGAAGCCATGCAAAGAGAAACCCACGCATCACAACTGGAGAGGAGCCCCTGCTGGCTGCAACGAGAGAAAGCCTGCACGCAGACATGAAGACCCAGCACAGCCAAAAGTTAATAAATTTTCAAACATAAAGAGGAAAATCTTATTAAAAAAAAAAAAAAAGCGTGAAGAAGCAGAGATTCAGAAGCTACTGTAGCTTGTCCCTAGTCATGGAGCAAACAGACGAAGTAAGTACAGATCCAGGTCTCCCTGTCGTCTGTGTGAGAGCAGGGATCTTGCCTCTCTTGCTCGCTGTTTTATCCCCAGAACCTGGAGTGAAGTCTGCATGAATACAATGAATGAATCAATCAACCCCTGTGTAGTTCTTTTCCTTTCCTTCTTTGTCACCTTAATATGTTGTAAATTCATGACTTTTATATTAATATTTGTCAATAACCAATAGAAATAAATGCTCTTATGGGAATGTCAACATGTCAATTTCTGTGCCTAGGGATTTCCTCATGAATTTCTAGAGTGCCCATCTGGATAGTTGACCTGTAGATGAGATGAAAGTGAAAGGGTTAGTCAGTCAGTTGTGTCTGACTCTTTGTGACCCTATGGACTATAGACGGCCAGGCCCCTTTGTTCATGAGATTCTCCAGTCAAGAACACTAGAGTAGGTTGCTATTTCCATCTCCAGGAGATCTTCCCAACCCAGGGATTGAATCCTCATCTCCTGCATTGCAGGCAGATTCTTACCATCTGAGGCACTAGGAAAGGTGAAAACATGGAGACACTAAAAAGCTATGGTTATTGTAAAATCCCAGGATTCCAGCACTTCTGTCAGGTGTGGGAAAGAAAGTGAGCACCACCAAAATCGGTTTTCAATCACCAGGGTACAACCCCTTCAAAATAGCTGGAACTCTACATGAGATGAATGCCTTTACCACCTGGCATTCCATACGCATGACCAGCACCTACAGTCACACTGCTCAACTAAGACCATTCTGCTGATGTTAACGCAGGGCAGTGCTTCCAAAGCATACTCCTAAGAATGCTACCTCTGAAGGGTTCTTCTCAGGAAGAGGATTCTGTGGTCAAAAATCCAAGGAACATGATAATTTACAAGGTACATGAGCATATGAAGCAGGGCAAAGGCTAACAGAGTTTTGCCAAGAGAACGCACTGGTCATAGCAAACACCCTCTTCCGACAACCCAAGAGATGACTCTATATACATGGATGTCACCAGAAGGTCAATACTGAAATCAGACTGATTATATAGAGAAGCTCTATACGGTCAGCAAAAACAAGAGGGAACTGACTGTGGCTCAGATCATGAACTCCTTATTGCCAAATTCAGACTGAAATTGAAGAAAGTGGGGAAAACCACTAGACCATTCAGGTATGACCTAAATCAAATCCTTTATGATTATACAGTGGACGTGAGAAATAGATTTAAGGGACTAGATCTGATAGAGTGCCTGATGAACTATGGACAGACATTCGTGACATGTACAGGAGACAGGGATCAAGACCATCCCCAAGAAAAAGAAATGCAAAAAAGCAAAATGGCTGTCTGAGGAGGCCTTACAAATAGCTGTGAAAAGAAGAGAAGTGAAAAGCAAAGGAGAAAAGGAAAGATATACCCATTTGAATGCAGAGTTCCAAAGAATAGCAAGGAGAGATAAGAAAGCCTTCCTCAGTGATCAGTGCAAACAAATAGAGGAAAACAATAGAATGGGAAAGACTGGAGATCTCTTCACAGAGAAGGCAATGGCACCCCACTCCAGCACTCTTGCCTGGAAAATCCCATGGATGGAGGAGCCTGGTAGGCTGTGGTCCATGGGGTCGCTAAGAGTCGGACACGACTAAGCAACTTCACTTTCACTTTTCACTTTCACACAGTGGAGAAGGAAATGGCAACCCACTCCAGTGTTCTTGCCTGGAGAATCCCAGGGATGGGGGAACCTGGTGGGCTACCATCTATGGGGTCTCACGGAGTCGAACACGACTGAAGTGACTTAGCAGCAGCAGCAGAGATCTCTTCATGAAAATTAGAGATACCAAGGGAATATTTCATGCAGAGATGGGCTCAATAAAAGACAGAAATGGTATGGACTTAACAGAAGCAGAAGATATTAAGAAGAGGTGGCAAGAATACATCCAAGAACTGTACAAAAAAGATCTTCACAACCCAGATGATCACGATGGTGTGATCACTCACCTAGAGCCAGACATCCTGGAATGGGAAGTCAAGTGGGCCTTAGGAAGCATCACTATGAACAAAGCTAGTGGAGGTGATGGAATTCCAGTTGAGCTATTTCAAATCCTAAAAGATGATGCTGTGAAAGTGCTGTACTCAATATGCTAGCAAATTTGGAAAACTCAGCCGTGGTCACAGGACTGGAAAAGGTCAGTTTTCATTCCAATGCCAAAGAAAGGCAATGCCAAAGAATGCTCAAACTAATGCACAATTGCACTCATCTCACATGCTAGTAAAGTAATGCCCAAAATTCTCCAAGCCAGGCTTCAGCAATATGTGAACTATGAACTTCCAAATGTTCAAGCTGGTTTTAGAAAAGGCAGAGGAACCAGAGATCAAATTGCCAACATCTGCTGGATCATCGAAAAAGCAAGAGAGTTCCAGAAAAGCATCTATTTCTGCTTTATTGACTATGCCAAAGCCTTTGACCGTGTGGATCGCAATAAACTGTGGAAAATTCTGAAAGAGATGGGCATACCAGACCACCTGGCCTGCCTCTTGAGAAACCTGTATGCAGGTCAGGAAGCAACAGTTAGAGCTGGACATGGAACAACAGACTGGTTCCAAATAGGAAAAGGAGTACATCAAGGCTGTATATTGTCACCCTGCTTATTATATGCAGAGTACATCATGAGAAACGCTGGGCTGGAGGAAGCACAAGTTGGAATCAAGATTGCTGGGAGAAATAGCAATAACCTCAGATATGCAGATGATACCACCCTTATGACAGAAAGTAAAGGAGAACTAAAGAGCCTCTTGATGAAAGTGAAAGAGGAGAGTGAAAAATTTGGCTTAAAACTCAATATTCAGAAAACTAAGATCATGGCATCCGGTCCCATCACTTCAAAGCAAATAGATGGGAAAACAGTGGAAACAGTGGCTGACTTTATTTTTTGGGGCTCCCAAATCACTGCAGATGGTGACTGCAGCCATGAAATTAAAAGACGCTTACTCCTTGGAAGGAAAGTTATGACCAACCTAGGTAGCATATTAAAAAGCAGAGATACTACTTTGCCAACAAAGGTTCAGCTAATCAAAGCTATATTTTTTCCAGCAGTCATGTTGGATGTGAGAGTTGGACTATAAAGAAACCTGAGTGCCAAAGAATTGATGCTTTTGAACTGTGGTGTTGGAGAAGACTCTTGAAAGTCCCTCGAACAGCAAGGAGATTCAACCCGTCCATCCTAAAGGTGATCAGTCCTGCGTGTTCATTGGAAGCTGAAACTTCAAATCTTTGGCCACCTGATGTGAAGAGCTGACTCATTGAAAAGACCCTGATGCTGGGAAAGATTGAGGGCAGGAGGTGAAGGGGACGACAGAGGATGAGATGGTTGGATGGTATCACTGACTCAATGGACAAGAGTTTGGGAAGACTCCAGGAATTGGTGATGGACAGGGAGGCCTGGCGTGCTATAGTCCAAGGGGTCGCAAAGAATCATACATGACTGAGTGACTGAACTGAGCTGATGTGAGCATATGATAGACTCTGAGAAATTCTAGAATTGAAGAAAGCTGTTACCTTTGCGTAACCTGATGTCACCCATGTCCTTAACCACAGAGCTCCTCTTCAGAGTAGCACCTGCCCAAGTCTCATTTCTTCATTCAGGCAATGGGCAAAAGTATTCGTTCCATGGGATTGTTGTACATATTTATAAATTAGATAAAATATGTAAAGTGCACAGCACCATGCTTTGTATTCTTTTTCGTTTCTTATTTATTGAAAATTATTCCCTATATTATTAAAGAAATAATAGATATATTTATTATTATAATAGTTGAAAAAATAATAAATGCATATGATGAAAACTTTAAACCATAAAAGGGATGTTAAATTAAAAATTGTTTCTCATCAGATCCCTCAGATTCTCGAGTAATTTTTTAATGTACATTCCCAGACATTTTCTGTGCCTATAAATGTGGACATATTAGAAACAGCTATTTTTTAATCTATTCATAGTAGGTGAAATAATGGGTTCACCTTCATTTATTTTGTGCCTCTGCAGCCTTGCCTCTATGTTCTTTCATTTGGGGATACACCAGTATGTTTTTCTGAAACCCCTGGGTGAAGTAAAGGTTACCTATGTGCCTGTGTGTCCCCTCCACTAAGCTTCACTTTCTTCATGCTTTTGAGAAAAATGTATTTGTTTTTAATTGAAGGGTAATTGCTTTTCAGTATTCTGTTGGTTAGAACACAATAAATATAAGAAGCAATAGTTAGAACCCGGTGTGTAACAACTGATTGGTTCAGGATTGAGAAAGGAGACTGGCAGGACTATCTGCTGTCACCCTGTTTATTTAACCTATCTGCTGAGCACATCACGAAAAATGCTGGGCTGTATGTTACAAGCTGGAATCAAGACAGGCGGGAGAAACATCGACAACCTCGGATATGCAGGTGATACCTCTCTAATGGCAGAAACAAAGAGGAACTAAAGAGCCTCTTGATGAGGGTGAAGGAGGAGAGTGAAAGAGCCAGCTTGAAACTAAGTATTAAAAAAACTAAGATCATGGCATCCAGCCCCATTACTGCATGGCAAATAGAAGGCGAAAATGTGGAAGTAGTGACAGATTTCCTCTTCTTGGGCTCTAAAATCATTGCAGGTGGTGACTGCAGTCATGAAATCAGAAGATGATTGCTTCTTGGCAGGAAAGCTGTGACAAACCCTAGACAGTGTGTTGAAAAGCAGAAACATTACTCTGCTTACAAATGTTCATATAGTCAAGGCTGTGGTCTTCCCAATGGTCATGTATGGTTGTGAGAGCTGGACCAAAAAGAAGGCAGAAAGCCAGAGAATTGATGCCTTTGAACTGTGGTGCTGGAGAAGACTCCTGAGAGTCCCTGGACAGCTGGGAGATCAAACCAGTCAATATTAAGGGAAATCAACCCTGAATACTCATTGGAAGAACTGATGCTGAAGCTGAAGCTCCAGTATTTTGGTCACCTGATGCAAACAGTCAACTGATTGGGAAAATTCCTGATGCTGGGAAAGATTGAGGGCAGAAGGAGAAGAGGGTATCAGAGGATGAGATGACTGGATTGTATCACTGATGCAATGGACATGAACTTGGGCAAACTTCTGGAGATGGTAAGGGACAGGGAGGCCTGGCGTGCTGCAGTCCAGGGGGTCACAGAGTTGGACATGACTGGGCGGCGGAACAACAACATCATTGTGTTGGTTTCTACCAAACATCAACGTGAATCAGCCACAGGTTTGCCTATCCAAGCTTCAGTTTGATGAAGTGAGTGTTGTAGAGAATAGGGAAAATACATAGCTGTTTGAGGGTTGAAAAAGTCAGCTTAAATGTGTCCTCTTCTGTAAACCCTCTTCTACTCTGCCAGGAACTGAACTCTAATTACAACCGACTATAATTGCAGAGGTGGGTATGCATTCATTCATTCTTTCCATTGAGGATGGAGAAGGGTAGGGAAGATGGGTCCGTGGGCAGGAGAGGGTCAGAGTAACAGCAGCAGAGACACCAGCTGACCGTGACTCAGATGGTGGATTCGTTTGCTCGAGCTGCTGTGGCTTAAACAACAGAAATCATTTGTTTTGTAGTTCTGGAGACTAAAAGATCAAATTAAAGGCATTAACAGCATTGGTTCCTCCTGAGGGCTGGGAAAGAAGGTTCTGTCCCCATCCTCTTTCTTTGGCTAGTAGATGGCCATTTTCTCCCTTTATATCTTCTTCCCTCAAAGCATACTTGTGTCCAAATTTCCTCTTCCTATAGAGATTGGATTAGGGACACTTTGATGACCTCACTTTGACTTGATCACTGCTGTAATGACCCTATCTCCAATTATGGTCATGTTCTGAGGTACTGGAGTTTAGGACTTCAGTATGTGAATTTTGAGAGGAATACAATTCAGCCCATAGCAGATGGGTTGTAAGGCTGGGCTTCAGTGCTTTTCAAAATTCACACTGTGCCAGTAATACCCACTCACCAACTGTCACTGGCAGAAGTGTGGGCTCCTTAAAGAAGCACCAGTACTGGAATCACGTGTGGGCATCACTGTCAGGTCTCTAGACAGCTGGGAGAGCCTGCTGCTCTACCCTTGCTTTTGTTCTTGTTGTTCAATCTCTAGGTCACGTCTGACTGTTTTTGACTCTATGGATTGTAGCACATCAGGCTCCCCTCTCCTCCACTATCTCCCAGAGCTTGCTGAAATTGATGTCCATTGAGTTGATGATGTTATCTAACCATCTCATTCTCTGCCACCCCCTTCTCCTTTTGCTGTCAACCTTTCCCAGCATCAGGGCCTTTCCCAATGAGTCAGCTCTTCACATCAGGTGGCCAAGGTATTGGAGTTTTAGATTCAGCATCAGTCCCTCCAATGAACACCCAGGACTGATCTCCTTTAGCATGGACTGGTTTGATCTCCTTGCAGTCCAAGGAACTCTCAAAAGTCTTCTCCAACACCACAATTCAAAAGCATCAATTCTCCAGCACTCAGCCTTCTTTATGGAAAAACTCTCACATCTGTACATGACTACTGGAAAAACCATAGCTTTTACTATATGGACCTTTGTTGGCAAATGGTATCTATGCTTTTTAATGCACTTTCTAGGTTTTTCATAGCTTTCCTTCCAAGGAACAAGCATCTTTTAATTTCATGACTGCAGTCACCATCTGCAGTGATTTTGGAGCCCCAAAATATAAAATCTGTTACTGTTTCCACTTTTCCCCCTTATATTTGCCATCACCTTCCTCTTGAGAAATCTTTATGCAGGTCAAGAAGCAACAGTTAGAACTGGATGTAGAACAACAGACTGGTTCCAAATCAGGAAAGGAGTATGTCAAGGCTGCATTTTGTCACCTCCTTTTATTTAACTTATATGCAGAATACATCATGAGAAATGTTGGACTGGATGAAGCACAAGCTGGAATCAAAATTGCCGGGAGAAACATCAATAACCTCAGATATGCAGATGACGCCACACTTATGGCAGAAAGCAAAGAAGAACTAAAGAGCATCTTGATGAAAGTGAAAGAGGAGAGTGAAAAAGCTGGCTTAAAGCTCAACATTCAGTAAACTAAGATCATGGCATCTGGTCCCAGCACTTCATGGCAAATAGATGGGGAAACAATGGAAACAGTGACAGACTTTATTTCTGGGCTCCAAATCACTGCAGATGGTGACTGCAGCCATAAAATTAAAAGATGCTTACTCCTTGGAAGGAAAGTTATGACCAACCTAGACAGCATATTAAAAAGCAGAGACATTACTTTGCCAACAAAGGTCTGTCTAGTCAAAGCTATAGTTTTTCCATTAGTCATGTATGGATATGAGAGTTGGACTATAAAGAGAGCTGAGCACAGAAGAATTGATGCTTTTGAACTGTGGTGTTGGAGAAGACTTTTGAGAGTCCCTTGGACAGCAAGGAGATCCAACCAGTCCATCCTAAAGGAAATCAGTCCTGAGTATTCATTGGAAGGATTGATGCTGAAGCTAAAACTCCAATACTTTGGCCACCTGATGCGAAGAACTAACTCATTGGAAAAGACCCTGATGCTGGGAAAGATTGAAGGTAGAAGGAGAAGGGGATGACAGAAGATGAGATGGTTGGATGGCATCACCGACTCAATGGATGTGAGTTTGAGTAAGCTCTGGGAGTTGGTGACAGACAGGGAATCCTGGTGTGCTGTAGTCCATGGGGTTGCAAAGAGTCGGACACGACTGAGCGACTGAAATGAACTGAACTGAACTGATTTGCCATGAAGTGATGGGACCAGATGCCATGATTTTAGTTTTTTGAATGTTGAGCTTCAAGCTAGCTTTTTCACTCTCCTCTTTCACCTTCATCAAGAGGCTCTTTAGTTTCTCTTTACTTTCTGTCATTAGAGTGGTATCATCTGCCTATCTGAGGTTGTGGGTATTTCTCCTGGCAATCTTGAGTCCAGTTTGTGATTCTACCTCTGCTAGAGGCTCCTAACAAAAAGAGGAATCTAAGCTATAGGTGACCCTCCAGGTCCACTGCCTTCCTGACTTTTCTGGTTTTTGTTTTTTTCTTTGTTTTCCCCCCTCCCTAATTTTTGCTTGTCAGGACATTTGCACTTTGACTCTTTTAGCTATCCCCTCCCTTTCTCCTTTATTGCCCTGAGTTATCTCTCTTCCTCATAACACCAATCATTTTTTGCATGATCCCATTCAGTGAAGGATGAGGAAATAGCAAGCAGACTGTGTTCCTTTTATTAGGTGATTCAAACTGTTTTCTGCCTGATTAACCTCAAAAATCCTTTAAAAATTGAGGATATCTAACAGAACCTTGAGAGAAGGAATTGTGGTTTTTTTAGAAGAGTTTTTGATTAAAGTTCTTGGCTGAAGAAGAAAAGAAGCAAGTTGTCTTTCACCCAGACGTTGGTTTGTGATTTGGATTCCCCATGGCTTCCAGCCACGCTTGTAACCTCAGGGTGCTGGTGGCCGTCGTGTGTGGCCTGCTGACTGCCCTTGTTGTGGGACTGGGCTTCTGGAGGCTGGTGATCAGGATCCAGAGAGGTAATGTTGTCCTGCTGTTTTTAACTCAGAGCAAGAGAAGGCTTTGAGCCTCTGTGCTGCCACCTGACATACCAGTACTAGGCTGCCCGCCGTTTATGAAATATAAAAGACAAGGGTTAATTTATGGCTAGTATATGGTTGTAGATACTTGAATATGTGAGTGCATGTGTGTGTGTGTGTGTGTAAGTGTGCAAGTGATGAACAACACAGTTGAATTGGCCTCTTCATGCTCCTTTAACCTGATTAAATGAATAGGAGAGTAATAATTAAGATCATTAGTAGCACATGTTTAGATTTGTTATGCTAAATCCAAGGAAGGAAAATGGACTTCCCTGCTAGCTCAGCTGGTAAAGAATCTGCCTGCAATGCGGGTGACCTAGGTTCGATCCCTGGGAAGATCCCCTGGAGAAAGGAACGGCTACCCACTCCAGTAGAACTGCCTGGAGAATTCACTGGCAGAAGAATCTGGTGGCTACAGTCCATGTTGCAAAGAGTCAGACAGGCCTGAGTAACTTTTCACTTTCATTTTCTTCCAAGGAAGAAAAATAGTTTTGGACACACACATATGCACATAATTAAATATATGCAGAATGAAAGTTCATTTCAAGAAGAAAGTTTAGGAATGTTCTCACTAGGACTGTAAATAAAATGACCATTTTTTCACACAAAGTTCCCACTTTTCAGGTGTTGAAAGCTACTTAGAAATTAAGGTCATTTAGAAAACAATTTTCCTGTTTAGTCAATAGATATTTGTTAGTCACCTGTTACACGGTAGAGCTGACCCTGAGAGAGGGAGGTGAAGGGCAGCAGTGTTAAGCAAAGAATGATGTTAAAGGAAAGCCCTAGAACCTCATAACAGAGACTTTCCGTAATCCTAATGCTAGTCCTTTTCCATAAAGGGATTCAAAGCTGGATGTTCTGAGAATTCCCTTTTATTTAAAAAGAGATAGAGAGACAGAGGTGGTTTCTAACGAAACGGTGGGTGAGGACAGAAGATTTCAGGGAGAAGGTTGGGGGACCCACTAGGAACACAGGGCATCCCTGCAAAGATCCACTGTTCAGAGCAAAAGGAGCCGTGAATGTTGGCTGCTTATGGAGTGATAGCTGGGGATAGATTTGGTGTTTCTCCCCCAAAGACCATATTTAGAGAACACAGAATTGGTAGGGTTTAGAGAACAAGAAAAAGAAAATTTATCAGAACAAAGACAGTAAAATTTAAACTTGATGAAGATTTGTTTAAGGTTTGTAAAATAATTTGAGGTTTTAAAAAAAATATGAACTGCAGGTTTTATCCCATTAAGGCTACTAAATTTATAAGACCTTATCTAAAGGATATACTTTTAAGAACTGCCTCCCTTCCTTCCCTCCTACCTCCCTTCCTTCCTCCTTCCCTTCTTTTCTTCCTTTATAAGATATCTACTTTTAAAGGGAAATTTGTGGTGACTTATAAAGACCACAGCTATAATAGAACCATTAAAACAAGGACCAAAGTACAAAAACACTACAAGGAAGAGGACAAGACTGGGTATAGAAAGTAAATGAAAATCAAATGAGTTGCTAAAAACAAATACAAAACATATCCCTGTATTTCCTGAGGACTAAGAGTGAAAAAGTTGGCTTAAAGCTCAACATTCAGAAAACTAAGATTATGGCATCTGGTCCCATCACCTCATGGGAAATAGATGGGGAGACAGTGGAAACAGTGTCAGACTTTATTTTTTTGGGGCTCCAAAATCAATGCACATGGTGATTACAGCCATGAAATTAAAAGACACTTACTCCCTGGAAGGAAAGTTATGACCAACCTAGACAGCATATTAAAAAGCAGAGACATTACTTTGCCAACAAAGGTCCGTCTGGTCAAGGCTATGGTTTTTCCAGTAGTCATGTATGGATGTGAGAGTTGGACTGTGAAGAAAGCTGAGCACTGAAAAATTGATGCTTTTGAACTGTGGTGTTGGAGAAGACTCTTGAGAGTCCCTTGGGCTGCAAGGAAATCCAACCAGTCCATCCTAAAGAAGATCAGTCCTGGGTGTTCATTGGAAGGACTGATGTTGAAGCTGGAACTCCAGTACTTTGGCCACCTCATGCGAAGAGTTGACTCATTGGAAAAGACCCTGATGCTGGGAGGGATTGGGGGCAGGAGGAGAAGGGGACGACAGAGGATGAGATGGCTGGATGGCATCACGGACTCGATGGGCATGAGTTTGAGTAAATTCTGGGAGCTGGTGATGGACAGGGAGGCCTGGCGTGCTGCGATTCATGGGGTCACAAAGAGTTGGACACGACTGAGTGACTGAACTGAACTGAAGACCAAAAATGCATGATAATAAGTAACAAAGATCCAAGTAACATAATAACAGAGAACCCATGTTTACCAATAAAAGCGTACCAGCTCTTCAGAAAAGACAAACATTTCCTTGCTCTAGCAGATTTTTTTTTTAAGGTGGCTTTTTATGTAAGGTACATCCCTCAGTTTTGGGTAAACCCAGTGGAAAAGAAGGGGGTTATCATCTAAAGAGAATGATTGAAATACTGGTACTGTTTGCTGTTATTGTTTTGCCTTGTACACGATATTTGGACATTGCCTTAGTTAGAAGTTCTGCTTCCTCCACTTCACTCCTTTCCTCTCCACTCCTCCGCCACCTCTTTCTATCCTGTCCCATTCCATCTCATGGAAGTATCGAATGCTCTCACTTTAGTCCCTTTACTGGGTATAGAGATGAATTGTTGTTTTTGTTATTTTAAATTTTTGGCTGCACTGGATCATCATTGTGACGTGTGGGCTCAGTTACCTTGCAGCATGTGGGATCTTACTTCCCTGGCCAGGGATTGAACCAATGAATCCTGCATTGGAAGGTGGATTCTTAACCACTGGACCACCAGGAAAATCCCAAGATGAGTTGTTTTCAAACTTGTTTTTTTTAAGGGGAACGTCTTGGATATCTCTGAGAAACTGATGAAAACTGTGAATGTCTTACCTAGAAAAAATAAACATATACAATTTGGGGTATATTAACTTTATCACATTCAAAATTTATTTTCAATATAAACAGAATATGTTTCCATGGTTTTTGTTTAATATAATGTTTAAGCAATTATGTCTCTCTCAGTTTTATTTTTCATGAAAAAGTAATGGCCTCTGTGAAAAAGTAGAAAAAAATTTAAATTCTGCTGTAAGTAAATTTCAGTTAGGAGTTGCTGTTGCTTGGTTATAGAATGAACTTTAATGTATGTATTTCACTATTATAAAACTTACAGTTAAATTTTTTTACTGCAGTATGCCAAAAACTTCACATACCTTCTCTCATTTAATTCTGACAAGTATCTTTGAGGGAGTTTTTTTTTTTTTTTAATATCCATGTTAAAGATACTTGGCTCTGTTGTTGTTTAGTTGCTAAGCCATGTCCAGCTCTTTTGCAACCACATGGACTGTAACCCACCAGGCTCCTCTGTCCATGGAATTTCCCAGGGAAGAACACTGGAGTAGGTAGCCATCTCCTTCTCCAGAGGATTTTCCCAGCCCCGGGATCAAAGCCGAGTCTCCTGCTTGGCAGGTGGATTCTTTACCACGGAGCCACCTGGAAAGCCCTGGCTTTCATTTCACTCAAGTACATATTTGCTCAAGAGGCAATGATAACAAATAATAATACTTGATAATAAATCAAACTCAGATGACTGTTTGTAGAGGACAGACTCCATTTTGTGGTTAAAAAAAAGTCCAGAGAAGTGTTTTCAGTATGGAGGAAATTGGTTTTTAGGCAGCTATACTTTCATTTAGTTTTAATCCTGCTGTTGTACACCTCTGTTCTGCTCCTTTTCCAATCTCCCTTCTTGCTCCCTCATATAATCACTTTTTAAATCAAGAAAATAATTCCTATGAAAGGGGGGGAAGAAATTTTTTTGAGGAAGAAATTTTCTTATGTAATTGGCTGATGGGCATGCATTGTTTTAACATCAGGATTAGTGATGTTTAAATTGCTGATCCCATTTTACAAGTCACTTTCTAAAATTAAGAGACCGGAATCTTGGTTTAGTGAAGTTTTCCTTGATTTTTGAATTCTGAATTTAACTCCACCCATGGGTCTTTGATGACACATATTATTGAAGAACATCTGTTGTATAACATGGTGAATAAGAGTGTGTACATAATAGCTGTGGAAAAATTACATGAGTCGGGGAAAAAAAGTTGTGCAGCCAGACTGCCTGGTTCTTGCTAAGTAAACTGGAGCAAGTTTCAACATTTCTGTACCTCCATTCTCCTATTAGTTATATTATAAATATAATAAACATATAAACCCCACCTTACAGGGCTGTTATGAGGATTAGTTAATACATTTGCAAGTTAAAGATGATATCTAGTACACTATAGGCACTCAAATTTTCCATGTATATATTTTTAGATAATTTAGTGCAGTTTTCTCCACTCCCTGATATGTACCTTGAATAGATGCCCTTGATCTAGTTTGGACCTTTGGATTGAAACTCAGCTTATCAAGTTGGAGCTGCAGTGAATTTAACCATAAATTTCAACTGGCTAGCTCAAAATAGAAACAGAAACAGTTCTAAGAACTGCCATAGTTCCCTGCACTTGTTTTTCAATATTTATACTTCACTAGACCATAGGGGAAATTTTTATTCAATCATTTAACTAGTTTATTAGAATATGTAACCAGGTAGTTAATGTTGAACAAATTTCACCTTAAAGGCTATACTTTTTGTATATTATTTAAGTTTTTTAGTTTTTTTTCCCCCCACTGTGGAGTAAGCTTTCATAAACATTGTCCTCTCATTTAAGAACAGACTTTATCTTCACCCAAATATTTCAAATTCCTGGTGTGGGACAAATGACAGATCCCTGGATTTTTAAATCCCTAAAGACTCTGAGCTAGACACTAGAGTTTCCTGATGGAATTTCTTGGACTAACAAAAGATATTTTTATTCCCCCACTTACTCAAACTAGACTTTTCAAAATAGATTCTAACTTTGTCTAGTTTAGGAGAAGAAATTGACTTCATATTTTCCCTTTGGAATTTTAAGTATTTTTTTGCTACTTCTTCAAGCAGCATGAAATGTTGAATGTCACATATGTCCAGTATTTAATTTTCCCTGATGTGCAGTAAAGGCATTAAAAATAGGGCTAGAATTTCTGGAAGTATTACTTATTACAACTTAAAAGAATGTGAGGAAATATTACTATCTCACTGGAGTTATTAAAGAAAATTATAGAAGAAAAGTACTACTATGAAGTAGCATTCTTTTTTATTTCACAATTTTATCTATTTTAGTTTTGGCCGTGCAGGGTCTTCATTGCTGGGTGGTGTTTCTCTAGTGGCAACGCTTGGGTTTCTCAGTGCATTGGCTTCTCTCTTGTGGAGCGCGGGCTCTAGGGCAGGCAGGTTTAGTAGACGCAGCGCTTGGACTCAGTAGTCATGGGTCCTGGGCTCTAGAGCACAATCTCAAAAACTGTGGCATATGGGCTTAGTTGCCCGGTAGTATATGGGTCTTTCCTGGACCAGGGGTCAAACCTATGTCTCCTGCATTGCAGGTGGATTCTTTACTGCTGAACACCTGGGAAGCCCAACCCTGTGCCTATATCAAATAACACAGACTCATAATATATAAAACAAAACAGTCAAGCTTATTCAGATAAATTTACAACTGGGTTGGTTGAAAGTAATGCTTTCTTGTTAGAAACTGATAGATCAAGCAGAGACAATCAATAAAGGTTCATAAATTTGAAAACTATATCTAACAAACCGGACAGTAGATTTTACATATTTGAATTGCCAGAAAAAATGTCAATTTATTATTTTCAGAAGAAAGTCTTACTGAGTACCAAAGAATCAATCTCATAGATTATGTTCTGTGACTACAATGCAATACAATTAGAAGGTAACATATAAACTAACCAAGAAAATTCAAATAAATGTTGAAAAAACTGTTTTAAATAATTCAAAGAAGAAATCAAATGAAAATTACAAAATACTCAAAAATTCAGTGGAGGCACTCTCTATAACAACTGTGTGCACAGCTAAAAATATAGCTGGAATCAAACATTAAATATTAATTAATATGTGAGCCATCTAGAAAGATGGTATAGATGAACCTGTTAACAGGGCAAGAATAGAGAGGCAGACTATAGAACACACATTAAAAGATGCTTACTCCTTGGAAGGAAAGTTATGACCAACCTGGACAGCATATTAAAAAGCAGAGGCATTACTTTGTCAACAAAGGTCTGTCTAGTCAAGGCTGTGGTTTTTCCAGTAGTCATGTATGGATGTGAGAGTTGGACTATAAAGAAAGCTGAGCACAGAAGAACTGATGCTTTTGAACTGTGGTGTTGGAGAAGAGTCTTGAGAGTCTCTTGGACTGCAAGGAGATCCAACCAGTCCATCCTAGAGGAGATCAGTCCTGGGTGTTCACTGGAAGGACTGATGCTGAAGCTGCAAGTCCAATATTTTGGCCACCTCATGCGAAGAGCTGACTCACTGGAAAAGACCCTGATGTTGGGAAAGACTGAGGGCAGGAGAAGGGGATGACAGAGGATGAGATGGTTGGATGGCATCACCGACTTAGTGGACATGAGTTTGGATAGACTCCGGGAGTTGGCGAAGGACTGGGAGGTCTGGCGTGCTGCGGTTCATGGGGTCGCAAAGAGTCGGACACGACTGAGTGACTGAACTGAACTGAACTGATGAAGACACAGAGGATGTAGGAGAGGGTGGGCCCAATTCAGAGAGTAGCATTGACACGTACACCACCATGTGTAAAATAGCTAGTGGGAAGCTGCCGCATAACACACCCAGGTGAGCTGGGCTTGGTGCTCTGTGGTGACCTAGAGGGATAGGATGGGGAGGGAGGGGACGGAGCCTCAAAATGGAGGGCAATGGATGTATGTATACAGCTGATTCACATTGTTCTACCGCAGAAACAACCCTGTAAAGCAATCATATTCCAATAAAATAAAAATACAGTTAGAATGACATAGCTTTAGGTATATGTTAAAAATCAAGACAGTGAAATAATAAGCATTCTAACTTTAGAAGTTAAAAAAAGAGTAAATTCTAAAACTGTGTGTGGCAGTAATGAAAATAAGGACAAATTAATAGAAGGGAAATCAAAGAAACAAGAGCTGAGATGAACAAAACCAGAAGCTAGTTTTCTGGAAAGATGAATTTTAAGAAAAAAGATACATTTCCAGCGAGATTCCTTCAGAGCAGGTCTAACCCTCGCGCGCCTCTCTGCTTCCGGGTCCTCAGAAGCCCCGCCCCGCCGCCTGGGCCTGAGGCTCCCTGTCTCGTCACCCACTCTGGGGCCCGCCATGCTGCTCCGGCTTCCCTGCTGTGAGGGGAGGCTGTTCACAGTGTGGGGTGAGAAGAGGATGCGGGAGTGGCCTGGAGTGTCCGCCTGTGTGAGCGCAAGGCCCCCTGAACGTGGGGCCGGACGGACATGAGGCGCGAAGGGGTACCTTCCAGCCACCGGCCCTCTGAGGTGGGGCCCCGAGGAACCCATGGTTTCTAAATTCAGACCTGGGTCTTCAGTCCTCGTGAAGGTATGTTTATCACGGCATTAGAATAGGTTTTCTGTTTACTTTTATATAAATGGTAGGTAGGTCTTCGTTGTACCTTGTCCCAGACCTCGCCTAGGGTTGTGTTGCTGGCGAAAAGACAAATTAGTACTGTTATGCCCGATGTCCGAATCCCCGAGCGGGAAGAGAGAGAAGGCTTCCAAGACAATGCAACTCGCAAAAAGGGAAGTTTATTACTGTCTCGAGCCAGGGCTTTCTGCCACAAACATCACAGTGGTGCAGGGTCAGAAAGCGCCGAGCTCAAGCTTGTTACACAGATTTATAAGATATGCAAAAGCGGTTAGTAGCTGGCTTAAGCGGATTGGTTACATGTTTGCAAAGTAATTCTATCAGTACAGACTTTCGCGGGCTTTTCAGCTCTCCCTTTGTTCTTACTGGGCGCATATTGATTGGCTGGCTCCAGGTTACCTGGTGGGGGTAGGGAATCTTACCATTTCGGGGGAAGCTAAAACTTAGGTCCAGGCCGCCCGTCATGGTATTAACCCTGGCAGCCTCACAAGTACCACCCCTGTGGCGAGATGGTAATAACTGTCAGGATGCGACTGTGTACTCTTTGGCTTAGAAATTTCATGTCTGGAAATTTATTCTACAAATGGATTTGTACAACGGGCAAAGTACAATGTGTAGAATGCAATTTTGAAGCAACAACTGAAAACAACAAAATTGTCATCGGTAAAGGGTTAAGTAAGTTAGGGCACAATCAGATAATGGAATATAACGCAGCTGTAAAGGAAGATGGGGAAGTTCTCTGAACCACGTGAAAAGATTTTTGACATTCACTAAGTGTAAGAGCAAGCTACAGAAAATGGGGGAAAAAATGACTATAGATTCATATTTGCTTATCCTTGTGGAAAGAAAGATTGGAAAAAATGAGTAGAAATTGTTACTTGTGTATATTTGTGGATGGGGATAAGTGTTATTTTTATATTTCAACTCTGAAATATTAGCTATTAAAATAAGACAGTGCTTTGAAAGAAAAAGAAGACCACAGGAACTAGTGAGGAAACTCATAAGCAAATACCATGGAAAACTTTATCCTACTTTGGTAGGATACTTTGGTCATGTGGCAGTTTTCTTAAAGAAATGTACTCCAAAATGAAGAGACAAAACCAGAATAGAACTGTAACCATTGAAAGTTATTAGGTTTTTTTAAAATTAAGGAACTACATGCAAATGCTACACACTGACTATCTTAGATATAATTATAAACTGTGACGGGGAAGAATAATGTTTTGTGTAGGTGGGGGGTGAAGAAATATTAATATAAAGGAATTCAAAGGGTTTCAGCTCTTTCTGGAAAGTTTCACTGCTCATACACAGTCTATGGAATTCTCCAGGCCAGAATACTGGAGTGGGTAGCCTTTCCTTTCTCCAGGAGATCTTCCCAACCCAGGCCTCCCACATTGCAGGCGGATTTTTTACCAGCTGAACCACAGGGAAGCCCAAGAGTACTGGAGTGGGAAGCCTATCCCTTCTCCAGGGGATCTTCCTGACCCAGGAATCAAACCAGGGTCTCCTGCATTGCAGGTGGATTCTTTACCAACTGAACTATCAGGGAAGCCCTAATGTCTGAAGCAAATCTGAGAGAAAGTTATTCTTTTAAACCAGGATATGGTAGTTAGAGATGTCTTCTTATTTTCTGTACCTTGCATATTTTAAATATTTTATAATTTAAAAAAATTTTCACGTTTCCTTGGTTACACAGAGAAGTTTGTCACACAACAGTTACAGTTAAATTTCTCTTGCTAGATTGTAAGCTGTTTGAGATCAGAATCCATATCTCTTTAAAAAAAAAAAAACTAATTGACTATTTTTACTTTTATTATTTTTTAATTTATTTATTTTAATTGGAGGCTAATTACTTTACAATATTGTAGTGGTTTTTAGAGCAGTTTTAGGTTTACAGAAAAATTAGGCAGAAAGTACAGAGAATTCCCATTTACTGTCTCTCTCTCTCATCACCCCTCCCCCTCTATAGTTTCCTTCATTAATATCTTACACTGAAGTGTTGCTTTTGTTACAATATGCAAGCCAATGTTGATACATGATTATTAATATATAGGTTACATTATGGTTCACTCTTCCTGTTGTAGTGTTGTATGGATTTTCACAAATACATGATGACATATAGTCACTGTTACAGGATCATACAGCATAGTTCACTGTCCTGAAAATCCAGTTCACTCCACCTATTCATCCTACCCTCCCTTCCCCAACCCCTGATTTATTTACTGGCTCTATAGTTTTGGCTTTTCCAGAATGATATATTTGGAATCATACTGTATGTAGACTGGCTCCTTTCACTTAGCTAAATGTATTTAAGATTCCTCCATATCTTTTGTGGGCTTCATAGATCATTTCTTTTTATGGCTGAATAATATGCCATTGTATGGATATGCTACAGGTGTTTTCTTTTTAATCTATTCATGAAGGTCGTCTAGTTTGCTTCCAGTTTTAGGTGATTATATATACCGCTGTTATAAACGTTCAAGTACAGCTTTATGTGTGGGGGCAAGTTTTCACTTATTTGGGTGAATGCCTGGGAGCATCCTAAAGTTTGCAATATACATTTAGGATTAATCTAAATTCACTTTCTAGTAATAAAATATAGTCCCATGGGTAATGCCAGCACTTTATAGCAGATCTTCCCAATTCCTCATTCTCTTTCTTTATAACATTTGTCATTCATTTCATTTATCCATAAGCTTTAATCATCTCATGTATCATTACTACTATTACTTTGAACAAACTGTTATCAGATTGATTAAGAATAAAAAACACCTGAAAGACTTATTTTACCTTCATTTATTCCTTCTCTAATTCTCTTCTGATGTAGATCTGAGTTTCTGACCTGTATCATTTCCTTCTTTCTGAATAAATTTCCTTTAACATTTCTTGCAAGGCAAGTCTTCTGGTGACGAACTCCCTAAATTTTTCTGTCTGAGAATGTCTTTCTACTTTACTTTTAAAGGATAATTATTTGGATGCAAAATTCTTTGTTGTTTTCGTTCAGCACTAAATATTTAACTCTACTCTTTTTTGCTTGCATGATTTCTGAGGAGAGTTCTAGGATAATTTTTATACTTATTGCTTTATAGGTATTTTTCTCCCTTTTGACTTCTTCTGAAATGATCTTTTTGTCTTTGACTTTTTGCTGTTTGAATAGGAGGTGCCTAAGTGTAGGGTTTTGTTTTATTTTTAACTTTTATCTGAGTGAGTGTGTTCTCTCACTCTGAGATTGCTGATTCTGTGATTTGGTGTCTGTCATTTATTTTGGAATATTCTCAGCCATCAAAACTTGAAATATCTTCTCAGTTCTTTTTGCCTTTTCCTCTCTCTCTGTTGGGTTTCCCTCACAGCTCAGTCGGTAAAAATCTGTTTGCAATGCAGCAGACCTGGATTCGATTCTTGGGTTGGGAAGATTCCCCGGAAAAGGAAATGGCAACCCACTCCAGTATTCTTGCCTGGAGAACCCCATGAACAGAGCAGCCTGGCAGGCTACCGTCCGTGGGGTTGCAAAGTCAGACATGACTTAGCAACTAAACCACCACCACTCCTTCTCCTATTCCCATTATGTATATGTTATACCTTTTGTCCCACAGTTCTTAGATATTCTATTTTTAACAGTTTTTCTTTTCTCTTTTTAGTTTGGGAAGCCTCTACTGAATTCTTCAAGCTCACTGATTCTTATCAGTCTGCTGATGAACCCAGCAAAGGAATTCTTCATTTCTGTTAGTGTTTTTTGATTACAGCATTTCTTTTTGACTCTTGCTTAGAGTTTCCATTTATCTGCTTATATTACCTCCTTGTTCTTAAAGATTGTCCATTTTTTCGTTAAAGCTCTTAGTATATTAATCATAATTATCTTTAATTCCTGGTCTGATAATTCCAGAATCTCTGCTATCTATAAATCTGGTTCTGATGGTTGACTTGTCGTTTTTTGCCTGTCAGCATGCCCTGTAATTTTTAGTTGAGAATCAGACATGATGTATTAGGTAAAAGAAATTGAGGTGCCTTTAGTGTGAGGTTTTATGTTAGGCTGTGTTTTCTATTTATGGTAGCTGTAGGTGTTCCTTGCCCGTCAGTCATCCCATCCCTACTTCCCACCCTTTAGGCAAACACTGTTCTGATTGTATCAGCGTAGATTAGTTGTTACCCTTGAACGTCATAAAAAGAACCATATAAGATTTACTCTTTTATGTCTGAATACTTTTGTTAACATGTTTTTAAGATTCATTGATGTTGTGTATCTTTTTATTACTAAACAACTAATAGTCTATTGTATGGATATACTACAATTCATTTATTCAGTCTGCTATTGATGGTGGTTTCCTTTTTTTTTTTTTCCTTTTGACTACAATAAATAAAACTTCTGAGTGATTTCCCTGGCAGTCTGGTGGTTAGGACTGCATGGGACTTGGATTGATCCTTGGTCAGGCAACTAAAATCCTGCAAGCCACAGTGCGGCCAAAAAATAAAAAAAATTTTTAAAACCTGCAAACATCCGAGACTGGGTTCCCTGGGAAACAAATTCTGAGTTGAAGATTTTAGTTTTACTATATTAAATTTTTCAGCAGGTGTTGTAGGGATCAGGACTCATGGGGAATGACAGGCAGGATTGGGTGAAAGGAGAAATTGAACTGCAACACAGCTAAAGTTGATCTGGCCCTTCAGAGTTGTCCTCTGTGTATTAGTTATCTTGTTGTAGAAGAAATTACCCCAAAACCTAGTGGCTTAAAACCACAATTATTTATTATCTGTCAGAATTCAGAATTTGGAAGCAGCCTGCCTGCATAGTTCTGGGTTAGGATGTCTCATAAAGTTGCCCTCAGATGGTGGCTGGCTTTGGGGTCACCTGAATGCTTCTTCACCCGCGTGCAGTGCCTGGGCTGGGATGGGAAGACTCAGAAAGTTGAAAAAGCTGAAGCTCCTCCAGCATCCCTGTCTCTTGTAGTTCCCCACTTGATATCTCCAGCATGGAGGCTTCAGAGTAGCCAGGCTTCTTACACGTCTCTTGTAGTCTCAAGGCTTCTAAAGCATATCCCTCTGAGTGAGAAGGAGCTAGGTGGAGGCCAAACCACTTTTTATGATCCCACCTGGAAGTCACACAGCACATTTCTCCCACTTTATTAGTCAAGACAGACACAAAATTTCACTGGATCCAAGAAGAGAACACATACCTGCTTCTCAATGGAGAAGTGTCATCACTACAAGAAGAGTGAATGAGATGGAATATGTAGTACAGCTGTCTTTGGAAAATACTTTCTTTGAGGCATTGAGGCTGGGGAATGAGACTTCATTCCCTAGCATTGACTAGTCATGGCGTGTGTCACAAGGCTCTTGTATGAGCTGATTCTCTTCAGTTGAGGGCAATTCCTAGAAAAGGATTCAGCTATTTTCTTAGTTGCCAACATCCCTCAAAGCTGGGGGTAGCTCAGTCGGTAAAGAATCTGCCTGCAGTGCAAGAGACCCGAGTTCGGTCCCTAGGTTGGGAAGATGCCTTGGAGAAGGAAATGACAACCTACTCCAGTATCCTTGCCTGGAAAATCTCATGGACAGAGGAGCCTGGTGGGCTGCAGTCCCTGGGGTCGCAAAGAGTAGGGCATGACTGAGCGACTAACACTTGGTTACTTACTTACTCAAAGCTGGAGGAGTGAGTGCTTCAGTCCTAAAGGTGGCATACAATTTACTGCAGGTATTAGAAACATTCTAGTCTCTTTGTGAACATATGTTTCTGTTTATTTTGCATATTTATGTAGGCATTGAATTTCTCATCATATGTATGTGTGTCTTTATTTAGCTTTATGTTAGTACCAAACAGCTTTCCAAAATGGTCATACCATTTGAAATTCTTAGCAGCAGTTTGCTAAAGTTCCAGTTGTTTCACATCCTTAACAATATTTGGCATCATCCTTTTGTAATTTTGGCCATTCTAGTGGGGTGTGAGATGATATTTCACTGCGGTTTTAACTTGCATTTCTCTGATGACTAATATGCTGATCACTTTCATGTGATTAGTGCCCTTCCGTATATCTTCTTTTATGAAGTATGTATTCAAGCCTTTTACCCACTTAAAAAAGTGGGTTGTTTGTGTTACTAATAATGTGT
The DNA here is from genome assembly GCF_019320065.1 of Cervus canadensis. Classification (NCBI taxonomy): domain Eukaryota; kingdom Metazoa; phylum Chordata; class Mammalia; order Artiodactyla; family Cervidae; genus Cervus; species Cervus canadensis. The sequence continues at coordinate 40,996,997 of NC_057412.1, forward strand.
ACTGTCTACAATTTACAGTCCTAATTTATAGTTATAGCAACACTTTCTTTGACAGAGAATTACTGCAAATATTTTTTCCCCAGCCTGTAGTTTCTGTTTTTATTATCTTAATGGTGTATTTTGATGAGCAGTATTTTGTTTTAAGTACAATTTATCAATATTTTTTTTTCCTTCTATGTTTAGTGCTTTTTATGTCCTCTTTAAATAAATATCTTTGTCCTAAAGTTGTAAAGATATTCATCTCCTATTTTCTCAATGAAGCTTTGTAGTTTTAGCCTTTGTGTCTCAGGTCCATCTCATATTGTGTTTTTTAAAAAATATTAATTTTTATTTATTTTCGGCGGTGCTGGATCTTCCTTGCTGTTCAGGCTTTTCCCTAGTTGCAGCGAGCTGGGCTGCTCTCTAGTTGTGATGGGTGGGCTTCACGTTGTGGTAGCTTCCCTCATTGCAGAGCACAGGTTCTAGAGCTCGCAGGCTTCAATCGCTGTGGCTCCCTGACTCTAGAAAACAAGCTCAGTAGCTGTGGTGCCTGGGCTTAGTTGCTCTGCAGCATGTGAGATCTTCCTGGATCAGGGATGGAACTTGTGTCTCCTGCATTGGCAGGCGAATTGTTTCCCACCAAACCACCAGGGAAGCCCTGACATTGTGTTTTGAGCGTGGTATATCATCCAGTTAGTCTAGCACTATTTGTTGAAACGTTTTTCCTTTTCCAACCAGATTGCCTTGGAATCTTTTCAAAGAATCAACCAACTATATGTATCTTATCTATTTCTAAACTGTTTATTCTATTTCGGTGGTGTGTTTGGCTGTTTTTATGATGATCTCATAATGTTTTGATTGCTATAGCTGTAAAGTAAGTCATAAAATGAGTAATGACCCAACTCTTTGTTTTTGTTGTTTTAGTTTTTTTTAGAGTTTAGTTGATGTACAGTGTTGTGTTAGTTTCAGATATACAGCCAAGTGAATCAGTTACATACAACCACTTTTTTTTAAAAGATTCTTTTCCCATATAGGCCATTACAGAGTATTGAGTACAGTTCCCTGTTTCTTTTGGCTTTTCCAGGTCTTTTACATTTCCATAATATTAAAAAAATTTTATTTGACTGCACTGGATCTTACTTGCTACAGGTGGGATCTAAGTTCCCTGACCAGGGATTGAACCCAGGCCCCCTGCATTGGGAGTGCAGAGTCTTAACTATTGGACCACCAGGGACCAGCCCTCCATAACATCTTGAGTTTGTCAATTTCTACAAAAAAGGTTCTTTTGTTTTAGATTTTGGCTTTATCAATTTGCGGACAATAGACTCTTGAATGACTATGAGTATTTCATACATACATGGTATATATTTCCACTTATTTAGATATTTTTAAAGTACAATTTTATTTATTTGTTTCTTGGCTTTTCTGGGTCTTTGTTGCTGCATGAGCAGCACTCACGTTGCACTCTGGTTGCAGTGAGCTGGGGCTACGCTCTCGTTGTGATGCGTGGGCTTCTCATTGTGGTGGCTGCTCTTGTTGCTGAGCATGAGTCTAGAGTGTGGGCTCAGTAGTTGTGGCCCTTTGGCCTAGCTTCTAGCATGTGGGATCTTCCCAGACCAGGGGTGGAACCCATGTCTCCTACATCGGCAGGCAGATTCTTTACTGTTAAGCCACCAGGGAAGCCCCTTATTTAGACCCTTTAAAATTTCTTTCAGTAATGATGTCTTGCCCACATTTTGTTAAATTTATTTCCAAAAATTGTATGAGTTTTAAGCTAACTTGAATGAAAATGATTTAATCATTTTATTTTCCAATTATTTAATGCTATCATGTGGGAATAACTATAACTTCATTTATTTTTTATCATGAAACCTTGCTAAGTTTGCTTATTATTCTAGTAGTGTTTTTTTTTTTTTTTTTTTGAGACAGCTTAGGATGTTCTATGTATTTGATGATGTCATCTGCAACAGAAGATAGTTCTACTTCTCCCTTTCTTTATGGTTTTTATTTCTTTTTCATACTCATATCACTGATCAGCATCTTCGGCACAATGTTGAATAAAAAGTGGTTATAGCAGTTATATTAAACCATTTTCTGTCAGTCTCAGGGGTGAAAGTATTCAATGTGTGTGCATGCTCAGTTATGTCATGTTGCGACCCTAAGGACTGTAGCCCTCCAGGCTCTTCTGTCCAGGGAATTTTCTAGGCAAGAATACTGGAGTGGATTGTTACTTATTTCCTACTCCAAGGGGTCTTCCTGACCCAGGAATCAAACCCTCATCTCCTGCATTGCCAGGCAGATTCTTTACCATTGGTCCACCCAGAAAGTCCAAAAAGTATCTAATATTACACTATTAAATATGTTATTAGAGGTAGGTTCTTCATAGATGATTTTTTATCAGTTTGAAGAAGTTCCCTTTTATTCCTTATTTGCTGAGAGTTTAAAAAAAGTCAGGTGTTTTTTTGCCCCCTTTATTGAAATGATTTTTGAATTTATGATTAGTGAAATGACTATATGGTCTCCCCCCTCTGTTCTATCACATAGTGAATTAAATAATTGATTTTCTACTGTTAAACCACCTTTGCACTCATGGTATAAATCTCACTTTGTCATGATGGATTGTCAGTTTTATATACTGCTGGATTTGATTTGCTACTATTTCAAAAAGGTTTTGGCATCTGTATAAGTGAAGTTTATTGGTCTGTAATTTTTTTTCCCTTATGATGTTTTTGTCAGATTTTGGTATCAGGGTTATCCTGATTTTATAATATCATTTGGGAAGTTTCTCCCTTTCTCTGTTTTCCAAAAGAATTTATATAAGATGGGTATTATTTCTACCCTAACTCAACAGTAAAACTGTCTGGATTGGCAGTTGGTTGCTTTCAGGATTTTCTCCTTATTTTTGGTTTTAGCAGTTTTACCATGATGTGTCTAAATGTGGTTTACCCCGTGTTTATTTTGCTTGTGGCTTTACTGAATTTCTTGGATCAAGTTTAAGAAGTTTTGACCATTATTCCTTCAGATATTTATCTGCTCTATTCCTTCTCATCTCCCTTTCTGGGACTCTACTTGCTTATAGGTTAGACTTCTTGATATTTTCCCACATGTCCTAGAAAGTCTGTTTATTTTTTAAAATACATGTTTTCTTCAGCTTTGAGGGGAATTTAGAGCCAGACTTTGTGTCTCCCTTCTATATAGCTCCTTCCTTTCTGGGCTGTCTCCCTTCGATTTCCAGTTGTGTGGTAACCCCAGATCTTCAAACTTTCACCCATTACGTTTGTAGCTTTCTGCTGGTGTTTCAGCCACTCCTGCTATACAGACTGCATAGTGCCCTTAGCAGGGGAACTCTATAAACTTGCGATAGACTTCAGTTTCTCTCTGCTTCTTATTGCTGTCCAATGTCCTCAATTAGTTATTTTAAAATCTTTCTCCAGAGTTTAAACTGTCACCTATGGGATGATTAATATGGTACCATCTACTCCATCATTGGAGATTGGACCAGAACTCTGCCTCCTGTATTCTTAAGCTTGGTTAATTTGTTCACCATCCACCCTGTCTTTTGGTTTAGAATCCCAGTGTCCCCAGCTCAAAATAACCAGTCACTAGATCCAAATCTTGTCTCAGGAGTGCTCCTGAGTTGGTTGATCCCTAACTTCCTTAGAGCCACTGTTTTAGGTCAGGTTCTCGTTTAGCCTTTGCCTGGTCTCATTTGCCTCCCAGTCTCAGTCGCTTCCCATTCTGCTTGAGGTGTCTTCCTAAAAAACATTCCTTATGATGTTACCCCCTTGTTTTAAGACCCCCCCGGCTCCTGCAGGATTAAGTCTTGGTCTGTAGAGCCTCTCACGGTGCCACTTATGTTCTGCTGTTGGTCCACAAAGAACCAGTGCTCCCGAGGTGTTAGGCTTTTCTCTGTACTTGGACACATCAGAACTTTCCATGTTTTTGAATTTTTTGCTCTTTGTATCCTGCCTACATTTTATCTGACTTTTCTAGATTTAGTCTTAAAACCTGATGCTAACATCCCCTCTTCTCTGGAATAGTTACCAGTCTTTCCTGGATGGCCTGCCTCTGTCTTCATCTCTCTTCTGAGTTCTTATAGCACTTGTAAATCTGCATTGACATGGTTCGACTTTATCTATCTAATCTATTGACATAACTTCCTGTTTCCTTAAGTAGATTCAAATCTCCTTGGACAGGGTGTTGTATCTTTGAAATATGGTAGTTTTTTTTTTTTTTTGTATTCATAGCATTTAGTAAGCATTGTATATCCTGTGTAAATTCTGTGTTTTTTTGATCATATTACAAATAATATTTTTCAGCAGTGGTCTTCAAAAATAGTGATTTTACATATAGAAATCAAAGGCCACAGACTCCAAAAAAAGAAACGAATCAGTCAGTTCATATACTATTCTGTTATTTATTGTTTCTTTAGGAACAGTTACGCCTTCATCAAGCACCCCTATAGAGTTCTGCAAGAATGGTGGAACCTGGCAAAATGGCAGATGCATTTGTCCAGAAGAGTGGAAAGGACTGAGATGTACAATCAGTAAGTTACTTGGGATAATACTAGGGTGTGAGATTTAGGTGAATCTTCTGTTTCTAAGGACAGCAGCAAAGCTTAATTGCTACAGTAACAGTGGACATAATGATCACAAATTTAAGATTGTTTATTAGCTGAAGAGTAAAAACTGAGTTTTCTTGTGCTATTTACCTGCATGTTCAGTACACTGCCTTTCTTTTCCAACTGTAAAGTTTCTCTGTAAAACTAATGGTTGCTTTTCTTTCTGACTGCGGCATCTACTATAGGGCAATGGGTAATATGGTTTTCCCAGGTCCTTTCAAATGGTAATATGCCATGGTACACCATTTCAAATATCATAATTCTAACATATTTAACTTTTCTGAAGTCAAGATGCGTCTCCTTATCCAAATATCTACTTAGGTGAAGTTTTTGTTTTTTCTACCTTTCTCTTGGAGAGATGTTATTAAATCAGTGGCTTGACTTCGCTCAATGGTATCCCAGGTTCAAAGTTAAAAGCACGTCTTGATCTGCAGCGTGCTTCCTAACACTCTACACACTTCATGCTGCCTGCTTAGGATTCAGAGCCTTAGAAACTCACTCCTATAATTTCCAACATTCTGAACAGCCAGGGTACCCCCACAGAAACCCATGCCTTTGGCTGTTTGCTTTAACCTCCACCCTCGATCCCTTTGCCACTGTAGGCTCTATATCTTTGATTTTCAAGATTCCAACTAATGTAATACACTATCCTTTTTTTTTTTTTTCATACACTATCCTTTCTGATGTGTTAGTGATTACATCCTGCCTATACTGAGTTATATATTGTGCACATTTTAACTGAACCTGTTATGTAATGTACTAGTTACTGTAATGGTAGTAACTTAGGTAGATAAGAAAATACGTAGTTGCTGGGTGGTCAGTGAGGCCTATAAGCCTTCTGTTACCCTTCAAATTACACTCTATAGGTTTTGAACTTTGGCTTTAATTTGGTTTGAAATTCAGAAAGAAAAATGATGAAAATTAATAATGAAAAAATTTTGATAATGATGAATTTATGATTGAAAAATATTTTTTCTTTCCATTACAGTTAATTTCTGTGAAAACAGTACCTATGGGAATTTTACTTTTAACAGAATTCCCGTGGGAAGATATGGATCATCCTTGCAAGTATGTGACAAGAACACTCTAAATGGTATGTTGCTTTCCCAAGCATCTCCTCTGTCTAGGCATATGAATTGCTATGCGGGATCATACCTATCATCTCTCCAACTAGTTTTAGATCTCTGAAAGAGGCATCAGGGAAGATTTTTTTTTTTTTTTTTTTTAGGGAAGATTTTGTTGAAGGAATTGGCTCCCTGTCATGATGCCAGTGTTCAGAGTTTTGTGTGTTAACTCACATAATTCCGATTTTCCTAAAAACTAAAATATAGATCAGTAGTAAATTCCTTTTAATTCTTCTTCAATTGATTTATTCTTGAGGCCCCCTCCATCTCCTGGAGTTTGATCAAGTTGAGATCTGTTCTCTCAGTCACATAATTTATCTCAATTTTAAAGATTAGCTAGACTGTGGCTTTATGCCATATCTACTTTGAGACTTCATCTTTCTAGGTAGAAATGCAGTTGCGTCTGTCCAGTCCTTCACCTGTTTGAACATTTTAGGTTTTCATCTTGGAGCATTCTCTAGCTTCAGCATACCTTGCCTGAAGTGTGACAATGTTTTTTGCACAAAGGCTTTCCGAGAATAAAGGAGCAAATGGTATTTTCTGTTTCTAATATGCTTTCTGATGAGATCCAGGCTTTTGATGACATATGTGATTTTAATGCCAGATTGGGTAATATCTTCCAAGAGTAGCCCTTTAAATTCATGGACTCTTTTCCTGATAGCTTAGAGAGAGCCCATTGTGCCATGTGATTTCCCTAAATGTTTAAACAGCTCTTAGTTTGCATTGATTTTCATCTGTGGCATCTGGTGTCCTCCTGCCTCTCATACCTTCCTGGGGCTCATCATCCACTTCCTGCAGAACCAGATATCTCAGTAACTAACTCTGGCTTGTTTATGCAAGTGTTTGATTGAACTTCTGCCAATAATGAACCTGAGAAAATTTTCACATTTTATTTAGATATTTATTTCTGTGTGTGTCAGGTACTCTTTGAAGCACTGAATAAATTACATATGCTGCTCCTTCCGATGCCTTTCTTTGCTTTATTCTAAGAGATTATTGAGAGCAGCATCCCATTTGCTGAATCTAAATTGCCTCTGCCCACATATATCACACTTACTCAAGTATTCATTATTCTGTTCTTTACATAGTTCCTTCTAGCTTCTTAATAAGAGCTCAGAGATAAAAGAGGAGCTTCAACTATATTGGTACTTACTTCCGATGATATGTCAATAGATACATACTGTCTTAATTTTTATGTTTTTTATGTCTTAAATATTTCATTATAATTTATAAAAGAGATGTGGCTACAAAAAATAACTGTGCTATTGAGTTGGGAAGAGTAAAAATATCAGATATATACCTATCAAGGGATATCACAATTGCTTGAAATATATTACATTTTTGGAACAAGAGAATCACTACCTTTCACTTGGTTATGTATTTTTCTTTTCTTAGTAATCAGTATGAAAATGTTTGTATAGATTTCTAGGAAGGGAGGTTCAAGAGGGAGGGGACATATGTATACCTATGGCTGATTCCTGTTTATGTATGGCAGAAACTGATAAAATATTGTCAAGCAATTATCCTTCAATTAAAAATAAATAAATTTGAAAAACGATATAGATGTCAACAATTGGTAAATTTGCTTTTAGTATTATATTAATAATTACTTCTAATTAATTTGGCTTTATGTAGCAAATAACCAAAATACTTTTAATGATTTTGAGTGGATAGGTTCATACTTGTAAGTAATATAGAGGAAAAGATGCATTTGAACTGTGGCCACATAAAAAATAATATCCTACATAAATGTTTAAAATTTTCATTATGCCATAGAGTAGAAGTGGAGTGATCATATAAGAGTGAATTTAACCTTCTGCTTTAAGTGTTGTAGGGGCAACCTCTCGTTTTAGTGTTTCTAGTTGTTGCCCCTTAAGCAACTACCCAAAGCTGTCCTGAGAAGAGTTTACCTACTGATCAGCTGTCCCACTGATGACAACTGGTAGTGATTTTATCTATTTACAGGCTCTTAAGGACTAGTCAGCGGAGGACATCGAGATGCTGAGGCTCAGGTGATAATCCTAGGAAATAAACCTGATGATTTATTGAGAGCCAGTAACATACTCTGTAGATGCTGCAAAAACTGTAGAACTCTTTGCCTTTCATGTGTTACCCAGATTTGGGTAAAGAAGGAAAGATCACTATAGAATTCAGTATCTATACAGTCCATGAAATTCTCCAGGCCAGAATACTATGGTGGGTATCCTTTCCCTTCTCCAGGGGATCTTCCTACCCAGGGATCAAACCCAGGTCTCTCACATTGCAGGTGGATTCTTTACCAGCTGAACCACAAGGGAAGCCCAACAATACTGGAGTGGGTAGCCTATCCCTCCTCCAGCGGATCTTCCCAAGCCAGGAATCGAACCGGGGTCTCCTGCATTGCAGGCAGATTCATTACCAACTGAGCTATCAAGTAAGCCCATATAATTCAATCTCTAGGAGGAATTTTTCACATTGTTTCTGGTCTCTCAGACTAGTATTCTCTGTCACATCAAATTCAATGCCCTTATGTCCCTCATTTTTGGAAGGCAAACCTTCTTTGCAGACTTCAAAGGAAGAAAATAGTTGACTGATCTTTTGAATTCCAGATTTAAAAATCTAGACAAGTGGTATCTGCCTGAAATATTCATGCAGTGACTGTCTGATTCTCTTTTCCCTTGCTACTTATCAAAATAGCCCAAACTTACTGGCTGACAGCAATAAAGATAGAAGCTCCTCATAGTTCTGTGGGTTGACTGTGGCAGCTGGATTGTGTTGTAAGGTTTAAGATGATCTTATTCACATGAGGCTTTGGTGCTGCCTGTTAGCTGGAGGACTTCAGGTCTCTTCCACATGGCCTTTCACCCTCCAGTAGATTAGACCTGCTTCTTTATATGATGGTCTCAGGACAGCGTTCCAGGAGGGCGAAGACCTAAAGTTCAAGTCTTCCTGATGATCTAGGTTTTGGAAATCAAACAGTGTTATTTCTACCACATTTTGTTGGTCAAAGCAAGATTCAGGAAATGGAGGAACACACTTCACTTCTTGTGGGAGGAGCAGTAAAATCATATTGCGAAGGGATTATATGTACTGGAGCAGGTGGTTGCTTCCATTTTTCCAAGTATTCTTTATTTCTTCTTTTCTTTAAAAATGAAGTATAGTTGATGAACAATAATGTGTTAGTTTCAGATATATAGCAAAGTGATTCAGATATATATATGTGGGCAGAGGGGCTTCTGTGGTGGCTTAGATGGTAAAGAATCCATCTGCAATGAGGGAGAACTGGGTTCAATCCCTGGGTTGGGAAGATCCCCTGGAGGAGGGAAGGGCAACCCACTCTAGTATTCTTGCTTGGAGAATCCCCATGGACAGAGGAGCCTGCGTGCTGCAGTCCATGGGGTCGCAGAGTCGGACCTGACTGAGCGACTAAGAATATGTGTGTGTGTATTCTTTTTTTGTTTGTTTCTTTTCCATTGTAGGTTATTACAAGACATTGAATATAGTTTCCAGCGCTAAACAATAAACCTGTGTTTTTAAAAATCTAAATTACATATGGGAGTATGTACTTGTTAATCCCATAATCATAATTTATCCCTCCTTGCTGTTTCTTTTTATTAAAGCGGGCAATCCATTGGCAATTCGGCAGTGCATTAATGAAAATGGAGAAATAAAATTACAAAATGTGATGATAGGAAATTGTAATCAAAGTCTGGAAACCCTGGAAAAGCAGGTAGGCTATATGTTCCATGAGATGGGCAGTGGGAAAAAAGTTCAGACTGTACATACTCTCTGTTCTTCAGATACTTGATGCCAAACCAATGCTTTCAATACTCTCAGACTAGAAATAGCAAAGACTAGTAACTAAAACCATCCTTATAATTTAAAGTTGATATCCATTTGTGAAAGTGGACAGTTGGACGTGTTGGTTTGGCAAAGGTCAGCAAATGATAATTTATAGCATATTTTATTTTTTAGAACTATTTCAGTATTTTTAATAGCTGCATTTTACATTTGATATATATTATAAAGAAAATGAAAACATGTCTTTTCTCACTTTAGTTTTGGTATGGTACATTTTTTAATAAAATTTTATTTTTTGGCACCAAAAGCATTTTGTATTGGGGCATAGCCAATTAACAATGTTGTGGTAGTTTCAGGTCAACTGTGAAGGGACTCAGCCATACATATACATGTATCCATTCTCCCCCAAACCCCGTTACCATCCAGGCTGGCACATAACATTGAGCAGAGTTCCATGTGCTATACAATAGGTCCTTATTGATTATCCATTTTAACTATAGCAGTGTGTACATGACATTCCCTAGGTCCTTAACTATTTTTTAAATGGCCCAACATGTTTGACCACTGAAGTTTTGACTGAAAATAGATACCTAACATTTGATACCAAAAGGAAGGTAGTTTATGGTCTCTTGGATCAGAATAAAGAGTGTAAACAAACTATGATCAAAACCCCTTTGAAACAGGAAGTTCAAAACCTGATGCTGGTCTCAGAGCTGTATTCATGAGCAGGTGAAGTGGGAAATATAATTAACTATACTTTAATGCAAATTAGATTATTTTGACTAAGGATATACTCAAATGCAAATGCAAGGAATTGTAATACCTGGGATCGAGCAAGGGGGGGGAAGAAGAAATTTATTTTTATGTGTTCCTCTTGGCACTAGGCATGTTATGTGTGTTATCTCATTTAGTCCTTACATAACCTGTAGCTCAAACGGTAAAGAACCTGCTTGCAATGCAGGAGACCAGGGTTCGATCCCTGGGTTGGGAAGTTCCTCTGGAGAAGGGAATGGCAATCCACTCCAGTATTCTTGCCTGGAGAATTCCAGGGACAGAAAAGCCTGGTGGGCTACAGTCCATGGGGTCGCAAAGAGCCGGACATGACTGAATGACTAACACACACACAACCTCTGTGAGTTATATTTTCATTCTCATATTATAGATTATTCTAGCTAATCACACTTACATGTTTTTGAGTACTACTGCGTGCTAAATACTGTGCTGAACTTTTTATATGTGTTATTTTAATTTTAAAAGATCAGCATTGATGTGCCCATTCTATAGATGAGGAAAATGTCTCTGAGAGTGTCCTATTTTGCTCAGTGAACCACAGCCAAAAAGTGACGGAGACAGTCTTTAAAGTCCACACTGTACCACACTGGCTCCCTAATCTCAGTTGGGCAAGGGAGTGGGTGAGGATGAGGGTAGAGTGTGGAAATGGCTGCCAACCACATAGGTTGTATGGCTCAGACAGTAAGGAATCTGCCTGCAATGCAAAAGACCCGGGTTTGATCCCTGGGTTGGGAAGATCCCTTGGAGAAGGGGATGACAACCCACTCCAGTATTCTTGCCTGGCAAATTCCATGGACAGAGGAACCTGGCGGGCTACAGTCCATGGGGGTCACACAGAGTCAGACATGACTGAATGACTAACACTTGCACTTTCACACAGCTGGGGGAAAGGCTTCATGTTGTGGAGTCTGATAAGCCAGTTTTTGATCGTCATTTCTGTCATTTGTAAGCTGCATGAACTTTGTGTGAGCTCTATAACCTCTCCAAGCCTTTAAATAGGAATGAGGGTGCTCAACTCGCAATATTGTTTTGCGTATTAAATATAACACCTATAAAGCATCTAGTTAAATGCCTAACACATAGCAGAGACCTGGCCATTGAATGAGAACCTTGTTTCTACTGATTGGACATTGTTTCTGACTCTTCTGTAAGAGTAAATAGTCTGTGACCTTGGTTTGATTTTTGCAACGATGCTGCCATCTAGTGAAAAACTAAGCCACACAGACACATACGTATTAGCATTTGGCTCCACTAAAGATAATACGGATTAATATGTTTAGCCTCACAACCTAGAGCCTGGAGGTTCACTGGTGCCTGGATAGGTTTCCTAACTTCCCTAACACTATGTGCTGCAAAGCCAGCTTAAAAAATTTCCAGCCCATTGCAGGCTATAATTTTGTAAAATACTAATGAATTACTAGGAAAGTAAAGCAAAAAAGGCTTATAGGATAAAAATCCATTTTACAAATTACTAGATTCAACAGCGTAGAATTGTTATGTTTCTGACCGCTTTCAGTTTCCGTTTTTACCTCCCTATGGACCCTGTAGCAATCTGTGAACTACCATTGGTCCATGGGTTATACTTTGAGGTTATACTTTGAGGAGCCCTGATCTGGCATAGTTAATTAATCCTGGCAAGTATTAATAGTAAGGGCTGGGAAAGCCTCTGGCCTACATGTACTGTGTCCTTTATGCAAGGGAAAAAGCAGAACTGAAAAATGGAGTGGATGTGATGTTCATGAGGTTGGGGGTCAATTCAGTTCCAGCTTATTCAACTGTGTTGCTTACACAGTATTCAGGTGTAGTTTATAAAGTTAGGGCTTTTTTTTTTTTTTTTTAAACAGATTGTCAATATCTCAACACAGTCTCAAAGTATTTCTAATGAAGTCCAGATTTTAACATCGAATGCCAGTAAATTAACTCCTGAGAACATCATGTCTGCTACGAAAGTGGTTGGACAGATTTTTAACACATCCAGAAATGCTTCATCTGAGGTAAAACTCATATGGTTTTTAAAAAAGGGAGGGGAACAAAGAAAGACATCTCAAACTCTACTCCTTACTACAAGGTATGGGCTTGGGCAGGGTTTAAGTTGCTCAAAACCATATTGTAGAGCACTGTCTCTGAGAGATGTTCAAAGGAATATTGGTAAAAAAGGGCTTCTTGTCCAAATATTTGGGATAGTCACAAATGATTATCATGGTAAATCTTGTGGAAAGCCCTGGAATGAACAAGTCTGTTTCACTGTATTAATATGTTTATGAATTGTGTTTGACCTTTCACCTCTGTTCAGTTCCAAATAACTAGAGTTCCAAGAAACTCACTTTGGATCATGCTGTTTTAAACTGTGATCCCTTTCTGTTGAGCATATTTGAATTTTAGTCTTGGTTTTCCAAAAAATTGAGTTTAGTTTACATTTCTGATATCATAACCTGTTAAACTCTGGTACCTGAAAATGGTAACTGCAGGCAGCATTCACCAATTGGCACAGTTTAGGTACTGGCCTAGCAGGGTTTATAAACCACCAGTATGGAAGGACCCAGTGTCTGCTAGTTGGATATCAGCATGGCCTGAAAGCATCTGTTTTATTCTATTCTTTTTAAATAGTTTATTTTTTAAAAAATGTTTTTTGTTATCCTAGGTCCTTTGGAAAGAAAGTGGGATTCAAATTGCAAGTTAATAAATATGGAAATTGAAAGAAATATAATGGCTGCCAAACATAGAATTTATGACAGGATTAGCCCGTAAAGACAGAATGGTGTCACTATTCGTAAAGAAGGCAGTTAAAATGTAATCAGGTGTGGAGACATTGTGTGTGACATATTTCTGAGTTTTTAATTTTAAGAAAACTGGAAATAATTTCACTAAGCCTAATAGTTACTAGCAGTCAGAGTAAGTATAATTAAGGTCTTACATTAAGTATTGCGGACGGCGATGTTTGGAAGAGCCCTGTGCTCTTCTCATTTTGTTTCTGCCTCTGTGTCCAAGCGCCTGCTTTTGTGCTCTTGGGGTTGAGGGTGGAGGTTCTATGAAACACCTTGAGGTCAGATTCAGAGACCTGAGCCTCCTAATCAACTCAGTTTAGATCTTCACTGTGCCTTGCCTTTATTCTCTCTGCCTTCTTAGGGAGATTAAAAACCAAAGCTTTAGTTTTGAAAAACATCTCTAGATTACCATACCAACGGTGCCGCTTGATGCCGTGATCATTCATGGTAACTCTAATGATGATGATACTGTGCAGGGTGTCTTCTGTGATAATCAATACCTTCTTCCTCGCAGGCGAAAAAAGTTGCTGTGACAACAGTGAGTCAACTTCTAGATGCCAGTGAAGATGTTTTCCAAAGAGCTGCTACTGCTGCTGATAGTGATGATGCCTTTGCAACGTAAGCACAATTCCAGTTTGGAAGGAACACTTAATGCAGTGCTGCTTACTTTCCTAGGTTACAGCATTAACAGAGGTGTCTTTCTTTCTCCCGCGGATACACTAAACGGCTAATTCTCTGGAGTGCAGACTAAAGCCGTAGCTTTCTAACTCCTCATTGCAGGAGTGGCCATGGGCTGGGGCGTAGAGTAACTGGGATGATTCAGATCAGGACTTGTTTTCCCAGCCTGAGCCTGGCATGGCCACTGCGTACATAATTCTTCCAGCTCCTTTCTCAGTGCACAGAACTGCAAATAACAGTATAGCTTTGCAAGACACATTTCCAGCTCCCCTGCACCCCCAACCCCACCCTAGTTCAGCTCTTCCCGAGATCCTAGTGTAGTTTGATTAAGCTTTCCTTAGCTTTCCCAAGGCTACACTGAAAAAAAAAAAAGAGGATCCAACTCTGCCTGCTTTCTCTCTTTCGGATTCCTATGTCACGGATTATGTTTGGTTGCGCATTTATACTAAAACTTGTGTACTTTGTTCATAGAGGTCTCTCACTAGGATTCAATGTGTTTTTATCTTCTATACAGTTTTCTTAACTCTTTAAAAATTTAATTAAATATGCATACTCATTATAGAAAAAGAAACTATGTAGAGGAATGAAAATTTAAACATCGTCTCACCTTAACCTGTTGGTATATATTCTTCAAGATTTTTTCCTCTGTGTGTGTATATCCTACTACATACTCTTTTTTTTCTTTTAAGATTTTTTTGATGTGGACTATTTTTTAAAGTCTTTTGTTGAATTTGTTACAGTATTGATTTTGTTTTATGTTTTGTTTTTTGGCCACATGGCATGTGGGATCTTAGCTTCCCGACCAGGAATTGAACCCACATTCCTGCATTTGAAAGTGAAATCATGACCGCTGGACCACCAGGGAGGTTTCTACTACATATTTTTTTAATTTAGAACTTGTTTTTGTCACTTTATAATACCTTATAAACATCTTCTGAATATAAATACCTATGCATCTACATCATATTTTAGATTATTGCATAATATGAGTGAACTGTTATTTAAGCAGTTCTCTGCTGCTGAACATTTAGATAGCTTCAGGTCTTTTGATATTTTGAGCAATCAGCATTCTTGTACACAATCTTTGTTTGCATGACCTATTATTTCCTAGAAGTAGTTCTCAGTTCTCTAATAATTATGACCAATACCTATTTAGTGTTGAGTCTCCAAAGTGGAAGATGCACAAAAGCAGGAAGCAGAACATTCACAAGATTATACTTCTGAGAGATGGCGGTAGCGGTGTAAACAATTGAACTGGTATATTTCATGACTTCAGATTTCACTGGGAGTCTGGACCCTTCTCACTGGCAGTGTAGATGCTCCCATTTTTCTTGAAGCTGGAGAAGGAAGCACCCGTGAGATCCAGAGTCTGTGTTCAGTGAACTCCCGCCAGAGCTGGAGGCTCTGTGTTTGCAGTCTTGCTGGAGTCAGAGGGGAAGAGTGGATGTTTTTGGTGAGAAGGCTGAGGAAAGAGCCACTGCGGGATTCAGCTGAGAAAGTCACAGATCATGAGACAGATGAAAACACTGTCCCAACAATAAACATTTATGACTTTTATTGTCTTCTGGCATGGAAGGAAAACAAAAAAGGCTGTGTGATTTATGTGTTAATTCCAAATGGCATCAAAGAAGGTGTGTAAAGGAATAAATGAAACATTTAAATATAGGACATGTTGAAATATGAATTGATAAAACCACAATCAGACCCTCCTTCCTCCCGTTCTGAATTTCTAATCTACTTATTTTTCTAACGATGGGCTATCAGTTTACCCTGTCCCAGGTGATCTTTTGCGTAAACTGCTGTGGACTCAGGTCTTTATTCATATAGATAAGACTTCTATCTTCAGCTTCTAGCTCTAAGATCAGGTCACCAACCCTTTAGAAAAATCTTGGTGACCTGCCAGCAGAGGTACTCTCTCTCCTCTCTTCCTTGGAAGGAGATTGTTCCTTGAGGCAACTCTTCCACTGACCTGAGACCAGGGTGCAAATTCTCCTGATAGACACCAACCTTCGTGGTGTATCTCACTCTAATTTTCCATTCTTTCATTCCCAGGGGAGGGAAATAGCTTCCCTTATTTTCAACAGGAATAATTAAGCCTCTCATTTCAAATTTGTATTTGTTCTTACAATGATATGCTGTCTTTCCCCAGTATACATGGGAGGTTGGTTCCAGGACCACACTCTCTCTTACCTCATCTGCTCCTGACAGATACCAGAATTCCCAGATGCTCAAGTCCCTTATATAAAATGGTGTAGTTGGCTCTTTGTATCATCAGGAGGCTCCGCATTGGCAGATTCAACCAACCACGGATGTGAAACCTGAGATAAGGAGGGCCAGACATAATGACCTCTCTGGGCCCTGTTAAAGCCAGGCTTTTCTGATATAATTGCTGCACTAATGGAAGATTCCTGAGTGAAAGGGGATCTGATTGCTTCTTCTAGTCATTTGTACCAGGTTGATGGCCAGTCTCCTGACCGGCAACCCACCTATCATCCGATCATAATGACAAGAGGAGGAAAGAATAATATGGGAGGATTAAACGCCTTACACGTGGCCAAGGCTAGAGCAACCCTTAAAAACGGCAAACACTCCCACGCATCTAGCACATTTTCCCTGTTAGTCTTCAATGCCTGAAGAAGCTTCTCTTAGTGTCCCCAGTGTTTCACAGGTACTGAGCTTTTGGTGGATGCTCAGCAGATGCTGTTGGTGGAATGAATTATGTTCCTAGCAGGCTGGAGCCTTGTTAGGTGTTCCTCCTGTTGAAAGCAGCTCTGGGGTTTCATTGTTATTCATTAAGTGGGAAATATGTAGTGTGAATCGCTGAAAATTACAGAAAATAGTATTATGAAAGGAAAACTTTCGCAACAGTGACTTTACTTGACTGTTTCCTTATGAATGGTTACCACATTCTCTTTATGAAATTTCTTTAATTATTTAAAATTTTCTTTTTTTAATGTTACTTGGGGAAGGGAAAAGATATATTAATGGCAGGAATAAAGTTTCAGAATGAAGAATAATTACATTTTAATGAAATTTTTTCATTTCTGGGAAAATCAGATTGAACCTGTTGTCTTGGACATAGACATTTTGTTTTGTCGAGAACAGAAAAAGTGCAAATATTTTTATGGGAAACAGGAAAAAGAAACAATCTTATGACTTATTTTTGAAAGTCAAAGTCACTCAGTCATGTCCAGCTATTTGTGACCCTGTGGACTGTAGCCCACCAGGCTCCTCTGTCCATGGAATTCTCCAGGCAAGAAAACCGGAGTGGGTTGCCACTTGCTACTTCAGGGGATCTTCCAGACACAGGGGTTGAACCCAGGTCTCCCACATTGCAGGCAGATTCTTTACTGCCTAAGCCAGTTTATCTTTGGAGAACACCAAATTAACAGATGCCCTCAGCTCCCTCCCATTGTCCATCTGATCTATCTGTGAACTTATCCAGAGCAGAAACAAGCATTGTGAAAAGCTGCAATGCTTAGTTAATAGCTGAGGCAATGAGCTCGGTGTCCTGCTCCTCCATAATTCCCTATGAACTGTCACCTCAGGAGTCAGCACTTAAATGGTTTGAAATCCGTGGGCTTTGGGTGAGAGGAGAGAGTTAAAATACGTGGATATTGAGTCTCAACACTGGAGAAACAAGAATCACGTGACTGGTCAATGGGAGGGCGTGGCAGTGCTGTCCTTTTATGAGAAGATCAATATAACAAAGACTGTTTCTACTGGGAAATCTGTCCTCCTTGAATTCCAGCTTTCTGGCATCTGTATCCAAGGTACCCTACAGTAGGAGGAGTTTACCAGAAAACTTTCGGCTGTTCTTAACGGTACATTTGTAGTTTCATTGCCTCGTGGTCAGGAACCATGTCCTGTATAACTTTATTTTTTAATTTATTTTTAATTGAAGGATAGTTGCTTTACAATATTGTGTTGGTTTCTGCCATACATCGACATGAATCAGTTAAAAAAAGAAGAAGAAAGTACATGTAACAAAATAAGACTCTGATTAAAAAGAAAATCAATCTTGTTACAGGATCGTGCCAATATTGTGATTGCTTGAGTTCTGTGGGCATCCCTTGCTGCTGGAATGTGGGACACACACAACTGATTTTATAACAAGTCTCAATAATAGTGTGTTGTTACATTTTTTTTTCTATGCAGGCTTATTGAGCAAATGGAGACATATTCCTTGTCTTTGGGCACCCAGCCATTGATAGAACCTAATATAGCAATACAGTCAGTTAATTTCTCTTCAGGAGGCAATGAGGGGTCTACAGGTGTTCTGTTCACTGTACTGAAAGGTGAGCTGTTTGTTTCATGTTCTTGTAATAGCAGAGAATATTCTGCTACCAATAATGCTCTATTCATGAAAGTGTAGACTTTTATAAAATTCTGCTTTTTCTCCTTCTCATAGGAGCTAGCGATTCTCTGACTTTTGGTTCCACATCTGTAGAGGTAGACGTAGACAAACTGAATCCCGATGAACAGGCTGAACTTCAGATCTTGCTGAACACCTCGAAAAGTAGGTCTCAAATTACGTTACTTGAAAAATGCACTCAAATTCATGGAATTAACAGCTTAAAGTCCATTGAGCAAGAAATTATGTTTACTTAAGTTACATACTGAATAATTTGCATGTGAATATGTTTGAGCTCTGACAAATTTTGGTAATCTCAAGTCTATTATTCTAGGCCACAGAGATGATTTTTTCCCCCTGTCTTTCTTTTCAAAAACACTGGAGGGTGACAGAATTGAAATGCTCTGGCTTATGAACACAATCTGTTTTCCACCAAAAATGTAGCCAAATGGCTCAGTTTTATACTTAAAAATACACTTAAAAAGTACTCAGTCATAAACTTTGCCCATGTTTACTAGTGGAATGGTACTCACAGGCTTAAATTCATCCTATTGACTTGTCCTTGGGATACTTTATGTAATTGACAGTCATCATGTAGCAGTACTGATTTTCAGTTATCTCCTAGTATGGTGCCCATCATGAGCTCCTTATCATCTTGCATATAACCTTTTAGAAATTCTTGTGTCTAATTTGTCATGGCTGTACTATTCAAAGTCTAAAACTGACAATTTGACTGCAATAAAACAGACTGAATGCACACATTTGCTTTTATTTTCTCTCCAAATAAAAAATCCAGTGCCAAAAAGTACATATTTTAGAAAGACTAAATTCATAATTCTCATTGGTTATATAATTCTAATTGGCTAACTGATTCTTACAAATATCTTCCCTCCAGTCTTTTACTTGGTAAAAGTAAATAGTAGCTATCTTTTACTTGGTTTTTCATGTCATTTATCATACACAAATTTTACTTTATAATGCAGTCCAGTGCATCAATCTTTTTTTCTATAACTGGTGTTTAAATCCATTGCTCTACTAAAGTCACAATTATAGTCTTCTATATTGTCTTCTGAATATTTTTAGTGTTTAATTTTACATCTAAGTCTTTAATGAATCTGGAATTTGTGTTTGTGTTTGGTGAAAGGTAGATATAATTTTTAATTTCATATAAACTATCATTAGAATCAAATGGGTTGAAGTAACACTGTCTAGAGTCAAAGACTCAGGTTGGACTAAAAGGAGCATGTTTTTATATTAAGTTTTTTAAAAAGACTTCAAGATTGAAGTGTATGAGCAAAACTTATTGGAAATACAAGGTCACATCAACAACCTTGTGTTATAGGGAGAAATACAGAGTTACTCTAGAAACTGAAGATCAAGTAGACAAAATATAGCTAATAAATTTGACCTTTATATACATTTGTGTGTGTATGTAGTTTTATAGACAGAAAATAGATAATAAAAATTATTTTCAAATATCTATGGAGTGCTTCAAAAACTATTAGGCCAAATAGAAAAACTTACACATTTTACCTATGGCCGATTCATGTTGATGTATGGCAGAAACCAACAGAATATTGTAAAGCAATTATCCCTCAATTAAAAATAAGTTAATTAAAAAATAAAGCTATACAGGACATAGTTCCTGACCACAATTCAATGAAACTATAAACGTACCATTAAGAATAGCCAAAATTTTATCCAATTAGAAATTTTAAAATACCATTGTTAGAAAGGAAATTAAAGGACAGATTACAGATTACTTGAAAATTAGTAGCAATGAGAACTCCATAGATCGAACCCTATGGAATATGGACAAAGATGTAATTAAAGGAATGTGTATTTCCCTTAATAAATCTATTCGATAATAAGAGAAATTGTTAAAAAATAAGCATTCACCTAAAGAGGCATAAAAAGTAAAATAAATTGCTAGCAAATCTAGAAAAGAGGAATTAATAAAATGGCATAAATTAATAAAAATGGGACATAATTAACAAATGCTAGATGGATAAACAAAATATTGATTCCATGAAAGGCTAATGAAATATACACAAGCGTCTGATAAATTTGATCAAGAAAAGAGAGAGAAAATATAAGTAAACATCAAGGAGGATTATATCTTGAAATATGGAGATTCTTTTAGAATTATAAGATAATGGTAAGCATAATTTGTTCTAGTGAATCTAATTATCTAGATGAAAAGATAATTTTCTAATAAACAACCAGAATACTGTAGGAATGAGGAGAGGGGTGAGTAGGGAATTTCATTTTTTAAATGTATATACTTATATGGATTTGGGTTTTACATCAAGCATGTCATTCTTTTATAAAAATAAGATTAAAAAGCAGCCATACTACATTACGGTTAACTTTGTCACTTAGTGTGACAGAGAAGGAACAATTTGGCGGGCTCAGTGTGACGTGAGAGCTCTTCAGAAGCCAATGTCTTTATTTCCCAGAAGAGGACAGAGCAAAGTGGGGGCTGTGGAGGATGTGTGGGGGGCTGTCAGGGCCTTACCTACCAATCTCTCAAAGCGCAAGACTGATTATGCTGGTCCCATCACCACCATTCTAGTTTTCTCTGTACTTGTATATAATATCTATGTGTGTATGTATATACACACAGAGACACATGAGCACACACACAAATACATGCAAGCTTTTCACTTGTAAAAGATATCAGAGTTTAGGGAATTTATTCAGCTAAAATGTATCTTCATTGTTGCTTCTGTTGTTTTAAATCTGGCCCAGAGGTCTGTAAAGTGTCAGGAGGCAGCTCAAAGGGGGCTCTGTTTGACCATTGCCATGGCCAGCAGCCCCCTGCTGCAGCCATGCTCTGGTAGGGTCTCTGAGAAGCAGCGGACCACTTTTTCCAGTGTCCTGAAGGAATGTGTCCCAGTCATCTTTCAGCCTTGGGGAAAAAGCCTGTGATTGTCCTGAAATAGCGAAGACCAGTCGTTCAAGAGCTGATGGAAAGTATTTACTCCGTTGAAAGAATCCCTGCTATGCGTAACTTGAGCTGCTGGCTCTGTGATTTAATAAACTGGTCTCTGCTCAGTCCCTCTGAATAGGAGCCAGACCTCCCAGAGCATTCCTCTAGGCACTGCTGTCCTGATGCTCACTCTCTGCTGTTTCTTATTCGATGACTGTCAGTGGGGCAGCAACATGGTCTTGAGCTACCTGCACATTATGTTCACTGTCTCACTGCATAGAAAGCAAGGATGTTTACTTTATACATGAGATCCTTTTGGTATTTTTTTTTTAGGTGGATTAGGCAGAAATTATGGTTTCCATTTAGAACATAAGGAATCTTAGGAAAAAAATGAATGTGGGTGGAATGGCCAACCATATGTTATATGTGTTAATTAGATGCTACTGTTAAATAAAGGCAGCCAGCAGACCTTTATCTTCTGTATTTCACTTGAGTGTTAAGCAGTCAGGCAGCTTAGTGATGGCATGGGACTTTCTTACTTACCCTAGGGTTCCCTTATTGATTTTAGTGTCTTTTTCCCCCCTCACAGTTAATGTCAAGGCATGTGGCTTTGTAGTGTATCAAAACAACAAGCTTTTCCAATCAAAAACTTTTATAACTAAATCAGACTTTAGTCAAAAAATTGTCTCAAGCAAAACAGATGAAAACGTGGAAGATCAGAGTGCTTCTGTTGAAATGGTCTTTAATCCAAGGGTGAGTCTTCCCATTAACAGAAATAATTCAGCCCACTCTTGAAAAGCAGGGACAGTTTGGGCAAAAGAAATCCACAGAACACCTCTTTGAAAGTTTGTATGATAGGACTGACTTTAACTTATCCCCCATCCATATTTTTATCACACTAGCTAAGTGCAAAATTAATTGCTTTGAATTCTATATCCTCTTTCTTCTCCTTAATCTGTAATAAAGATGTTATGCTTTGTATCAGTACATATCGTACATAATCATACAATTGATTTCTCATTCGGGTAGCTCAGATGGTAAAGAATCTGCTTGCAATGCAGGAGACCTGCGTTCAATCCTTGGCTGGGGAAGATCCCCTGGAGAAGGGAATGGCAACCCATTCCAGTGTTCTGACCTGGGAAATCCCACGGACAGAGGAGTCTAGTGGGCTCTACAGTCCATTAAGTTGCAAAGAGTCAGACATGACTGAGTGACTAAAACTTTCACTTCAGGCTTATCTTAGCCTAATGATTTTTTCCACACAGTTAAGCATCTTGAAAAAATCACTTGCCATTGTTTTATTAATTCACAGTACAACCGAACAGAATTCCAGCTTCATTCCTATGCCTGCGTCTATTGGAATTTTTCCATGAAGGATTGGGACACACACGGCTGTCACAAACGGGGGGCCACTGATGGATTTCTATACTGCTACTGCAACCATACTACTAACTTTGCAGTATTAATGGTAAGGGTTTACATGGTAATCTCTTTCTGGACAAGAGTTTTACTTATACACGATTCTGTTGTGTGCTGATTGGAGATAACTTGGGGATTAGTTTCCATAGACACTCAACTCAACGTAGATTAAATGGGAAAACAAGGAATGAAGTTAGAGAATAGGAGAAAAAAGTGCTGGTAAAGGCAATTAGAATAGAGCTTTTTGCAAAATAGTCTCAAGATAGATGAAGTCAGTACTGTGTATTTAATAATGAGAAGGGAGCCCATGTGCAAAAGAGGAGCTGACAGACTCCATTCAGCTAACTTGCATGTGTAACTTGCATGTCTGAAGCATGAAGTTGCTACAGCCAGAGCTGAGTGCTAAAGATGGGTCAGTATGTACATAGCTGTGGGTGAGTTTGAATAAGTTACCCAAGCTTTTTCCATTATAATCATCTACGTTACTAAGTGTATGCCAGAAGGTAGGAGAGGAAGAGCTTACTTGTCCTCTAGTTACTCTATGTGTTCTTTTCACTCTGGTGCTACGCTGTGTGAGCAACTGGTCACGGCTTTGGTATGCAGGTGTTTACACACCTCTTGAGAGTTCTTGAACCGACCTTTTTAGGAAGAGGAGCTTCATTTATTGCATTTCCAGAAACCTATTATTCTGGCAAAAGGAAAAATATTTATTTTTCATGCTAGATGGAATGTTTTTATACTGCAGTGGAATGGGGAGGGATGCAGACTGTCTTCTCCTTATTAAGGGGCTCTTAACACTATAAATCTTCCAAAGAAGTGGATGTTTTAATTTTCTGTTAGCTAAGAAATACTCGTATTTGGGAAGCTAATGGGGATCACAACATACTGGTATAGCATAAAATATCAAATTAAAGAGTCTTGCTTTTGAAATATTTTTGATGTAATTATCATTTTAATTACCAAATATTTGAAATTCATTTTGATTATTTTATAACTTGCATTATAGAGAGATCTGCTTTCTCAATCAGAAAATGGTAAAGATAAAATTCTAATGTTTTTGATATCTTAAGATCATTAGTATTACTGAATAGCTGTGTAAAACTCAGATTGCTTTACATATTAAATGATACAGGTTATATGTTCATAGTTTTTTTCCTCCTGTTTTGAGGTCAGACTTTCAACTGTTCTTACTAATATCTGAATCTGCCTCAATGCCCACATATTAATATTTATCATTACTTTTGAGTTGCAAAATTTTTAAAAGGTGATTAGAATTGTATTAATATATAAAGTTTAAGAGCAGATAGACTCTGAGTGAACAGATGATTTCTAAGATCTAAATATCTATATATTCTATGATTCTTTGTCATCTACTTAGTATACTACATGTAGGAAGTAATGTGACGTTTTTGCCTTATAATTTTTTTATTTTTTTAACATAATTTTGTTTGTATTTATTTGTTTTTAGCCATGCTGGGTCTTTGTTGCTGCCCGGGCTTTTCTCTAGTTGCGGTACACGGGCCTCTCGTTGTGCTGGCTTCTGTCGCTGAGGAGCGCAGGCTTGAGGGTGTGAGGGTTTCAGTAGCTGTGCTACTTGGGCTCGTAGTTGGTGCCTGGGCCTAGTTGCCCGTGGCATGTGGGATCTTCCCAGATCAGGGATCAAACCTGTGTCCCTTGCATTGGTCCCTTGCATTGAATCTGCAAAGCAGATTCTTTACCACTGAGGTAAAGCCCTCAGGAAAGCCCTTATGATTATTTTTAAAATGAAGTTTATTTTTATTTTTTTCCTACTAAAGCAATACATACTCAATGCATATAGAGTGAAAGTCTACTTATTAAGCAGAAATATACTGATATGGAAAAATGTTTATGATATTTAAACATTAAAATAGCAATTTGAAAATAGTCTGATTATGTTAACAACACCCTGTATATTTGTGCAAGAGACGTAGATAATATTTGTAAACACATTAGAAAAGGTCGCCTCTGGGGAATTCCCTGGTGGCCCAGTTGTTACGGTGTGCTTTCCCACTGCAGGGGGCACGGGTGTGATTCCTGGTTGGGGAACTAAGACACCACAAGCCACCTGGCAGAGCCAAAAATAAAAATACACCTCTGGAGAAGAGATGGTAGAGTTTGATGTGGGGTAATATCAGTAAAGAGGAACTTGTGTGTTTTAAAATTATATCTCTATGTTTAAGTTTCATGTTTTATAAATAAGCATATACAGCTTTTCTAATAATAACAATTTTGAAAAATTAAAAAGTACAGGCAGGCAAAAATAATTCTGTACATATGTCTTTATTCACCCAGTGACCACCATTATTACCTCTCCACATTTCTAAGAGTACATACTCATATGGAACATACTTTTCTGAGACTGTAAACTAAAATACTGGGGTGATATAGATATATTTCACAAAGGTTAGGTCCCCCTTTCCAAAAGCAAAAATGAACAGAATCTTGTGAATATCTTTTCATATCCAGAAAAATATTTCTGCAACTTTATTTTTAGTACATGAGCTTAGATGTGCAGGTTTCCCCTTGGATTACAGTTGTGCATACAAATAATGTAACAGGTAAATAACACAACTCTAGCCAATTTAGATAACACAAACAACTTTGATTTTAGACATTGAGGAATAGTGTTTATGTCTTCCCTCACTGAATTAGATAACTGTTCTCAAGCTGCTATTTCATGAATACTGCTTAGAGATGAAGGGGTTGATTTATTTCCTTTTAAAATATATCTTTATATAAAAAGACATATCTGGATATTTTGACCAACATATTTGACTGTTTTAACCAATGTAACTCTTTACAATGTTGACTTTCATAGATATTTCAGAGTAGCTATTTTAAAATAATGAATCTTAACTTATTTTCCAGAGTTTCAAAAAGAAATATAAATATCCTGAATCACTAGATGTATTTTCCACATTTGGATGTGCACTGTCCATTGCTGGTCTGGCTCTCACAATTATATTTCAGATCGGCACCAGGTAAGAAGAGAAGCAAGCTCATCTCTTGAGAGAAATTGTTACCCTGATATTATTTCCTCTCAGCATATTTCCGTTAGAATACAGCCTCTTGGAACTAGAAAGGAAATGAGATTTAGTTCATCATTCTCATTTTATAGGACACTCAGCCCTGGAGAGGCTAAGAAATATTCATAAATAAATATATAACTACAAAATTTGTTAAGTGACTTGAAGGAAAATTACATACCATATTTATCAAGTAAAATTAATGTGGTCCTATAGCTCATTAATGGGCTTCCCTAGTGGCTCAGTGGTATAGAATCTGCCTGTCAAGTAGGAGACATAGATTTGATCCCTGGGTAAGGAAGATCCCCTGGAGAAGGAAATGGCAACCCACTCAAATATTCTTGCCTGGAAAATTTCATGGACAGAAGAGTCTGGTGGGCTACAGTCAATGGGGTCACATAAGAGTCAGATACGACTAAATAACAACACTAACTCATTAATGCCATAGTTCCTTAGTATTGAACACTTTCACTTTCACTTTCATACCATAATATACAGAGAACTATGATACGTCGTGAGTTTTAAAGAGTACTTGGATTTACACCCTCAAATTATATCTTCAGATGAAGGAACAGTCCTCTGGCATGTTTTACATTGTGTTTAGTTGCTCAGTCTTGTCCAACTCTCTGCAACCCCATGTACTGCAGCCCGTCAGGCTCCTCTGACCATGGGTATACTCCAGGCAAGAATACTGGAGTGGGTTGCCACGCCCTCCTCCAGGAGATCTTCCTGACCAGGGATCAAACCCAGGTCTCCTGCATTGCAGATAGATTCTTTACTGTCTGAGCCACCTGGGAAGCCCTCTTTTACACTCGGTTCAGTTCAGTCCAGTCGCTCAGTCGTGTCTGACTCTTTGCGACCCCATAAAGCACAGCATGCCAGGCCTCCCTGTTCATCACCAACTCCCGGAGTTTACTCAAACCCATGTCCATCGAGTCGGTGATGCCATTCAATCATTTCACCCTCTGTCGTCCCCTTCTCCTCCTGCCCTCAATCTTTCCCAGCATCAGGGTCTTTTCCAATGAGTCAGCTCTTTGCATCAGGTGGCCAAAGTATTGGAGTTTCAGCTTCAACATCAGTCCTTCCAGTGAACACCCAGGACTGATTTCCTTTAGGATGGACTGGTTGGATCTCCTTGCAGTCCAAGGGAATCTCAAGAGTGTTCTCCAATACCACAGTTCAAAAGCATCAATTCTTTGGCACTCAGCTTTCTTTATAGTCCAACTCTCACATCCATACATGACTACTGGAAAAGCCATAGCCTTGATTAGACGGACCTTTGTTGGCAAAGTAATGTCTCTGCTTTTGAATATGCTGTCTAGGTTGGTCATAACTTTCCTTCCAAGGAGTAAGCATCTTTTAATTTCGTGGCTGCAATCATCATCTGCAGTGATTTTTGGAGCCCAGAAAAATAAAGCCAGCCACTGTTTCCACTGTTTCCCCTGTTTCCACTATTTACCATGAAGTGATGGGACTGGATGCCATGATCTTAGTTTTCTAAATGTTGAGCTTTAAGCCAACTTTTTCACTCTCCTCTTTCACTTTCACCAAGAGGCTCTTTAGTTCTTCTTCACTTTCTGCCATAAGGGTGGTGTCATCTGCATATCTGAGGTTATTGATATTTCTCCTGGCAATCTTGATTCCAGCTTATGCTTCATCCAGCCCAGCATTTCTCATGATGTACTGTGCATATAAATTAAATAAGCAGGGTGACAATATACAGCCTTGACGTACTCCTTTTCCTATTTGGAACCAGTCTGTTGTTCCATGACCAGTTCTAACTGTTCCTTCCTGACCTGCATACATTAGAAGCTCTGTTTTACATTAGAAGACCTTGTTGTGGGCCATAGAAATATAAACATATTGTGGACTAAGCATCACTTTGTCCACAGATAATTTGGTCCTGGCTGCCAGGCCATCTGCTGCATTCCTTTAGTTGTATCAGGTCACTTGGAGGGGGATACACAGGGCCTGGAAATTCCTGGAAATAGAGTTAACAAAAGGGCATTTCTGGAGAACAGCTGTCACCTTTGATTAGAACACAGTTTCAAGAAAGGAGGTATCAACCTGTTTTCTTGAACTCACTTCTTTGTGGGAATCAGATGAGGAGAGATTGTTTCTCTGATGTAGTTGGGAAGGTCTATCTACCAGCTGGCCCAACTGGGCTATGAGCTAGGTTTACATGGGTAATAATATCCTTTTGTCACCTCACGATTTCACTAGAGTTTCTTTTTTTGTAGCTGCTTTGTTTATTTAATTGTATTTTTCATTTTCAGGAAAGTCAGAAAAACCTCAGTCACCTGGGTGTTGGTTAGTCTGTGTGCGTCCATGTTGATCTTCAACCTCTTCTTCGTGTTTGGAGTTGAAAACTCCAATAAGAACGTAGAGACAAGCAGTGGTGAGACCAGTGGTGCTAACCTGAGTGAGAATGAAATGCTCAGACAGGACACTGTTGTCGTCGCGAATCCCAAGTGCACTGCGGTTGCTGTCTTGCTGCACTACTTTGGGTTAGCGACCTTTGTCTGGATGGGACTCAGTGCGGCCCAGCTCTGCTTCCTTCTGATTAGGACCATGAAGCCACTTCCTCAGCATTTCATCCTCTTTACCTCTTTAATTGGATGGGGTAAGAGTTTGCTTCTCCACTTGCTCAGAAATTTAATTTTGTTGAAAGCATTTAATTTAGACAAACCCCTGTGGAAGACCTAGTAGTACCAGGCCTTCAGATAGGGGAGATGGAAAACCTAGCAATCACTGAGAGTGCCTTCTGTCTACTGAGGGAGTGTCTTCTGAGAAGAAGGCAGGTATGATCAAGGCATCTATCCTAAACACATTCTATGCTAACTTCAAAATGTTCATTTCCTTTAACATCTCTGTTAATTAGACTTGAAATTTAGACCACAGGTAATCAACCTTCTGGCTACTTTAAAAAAAAAAATATTTCAAGACAGTCAGAGGGTCTCTTTCAAGAAAAATAATTTGAAAAATTTAATGGGTTCCTGCAAAGGAGAGTTGTTTTAGTGTTATCTAAATTTAAATTTATTCAAATGAAAGAGGAATTGAGCCATTTAAGAGTGGACATTGTGTTAACAGTTACAAAAAGATTGGAAATGGTATAGGATTGGTACGCGTAGCCAACATTGAAAGGGGAAAAGAAAACACTGAAAAACTATGTCCACTGTTGAACTGCATCTGTAGATCACTTAGTACATTGTCTGTAGTGGAAAGAACAATACATCCTGAAAAAGATCAGATGTATAATTCATTCATAGTCTTTTATAATTAATCCCAGGCTTGAGTAAATTATTTATTCTGCGATTGTCTTTATCACCTAGGAGTCCCGGCTATAGTGGTGGCTGTGACAGTGGGAATTATTTGTTCTCAGAATGGAAATAATTCACAGTGGGAGTTAGACTACCGGCAAGAGGAAATGTAAGTTTTTATTTTTTTGAGTGTAGCTATTCAATGACATCGAGTCCAAAGGTCCTTGTAATATGCATCTCACCTTATAATTGTCATATTATAACTGTGTATTTTAAATTAACAAAGAGCACATTATATTTTAAATGTGATGACATGAATATTTCCTATGATAAATCCATTTACAGAAGAAGTAATTACCTTCCTTCTAAATTTATAAATGTGAACTTTTTAATATTAAATTTGTCTTCTTTCATTACCTCTGAAAATCATTGGGAACAAGAACTGTGATCCTTAGTAACCCCTTATCTTAGTCTCTTATCTAGAAAATGGGAATAACAATAATAGTAATACCTGCTCTGGGGTTACTGTGAGGGATCAAGCAAGTGTGAAAACAGTTTATAACTTGAGCACTCTCCATCCTTATGAACCAATTCTGTGTTGATACGATTATAGTGAGTGTTTCATGATGATTTATCATGCATAAATTCTCTCTGTGACTCCCGCATGAATAATTAACTGTCAATAATGGGAGTCCCTGCATGTACACATTGCTATATTTAAAACAGATAACCAACAGGGACCTATTGTATCACACATGGAATTCTGCTCAATGTTATGTGCCAGGCTGGATGGGGGGGGAGTTTGGGGGGAGAATGGATACGTGTACATGTATGACTGAGTCCCTTTGCTATTCACCTGAAACTACCACAACTTTGTTAGTCGGCTATACTCCAATACAACATAAAAAGTTTAAAATTTGGGGAAAAAAACAGTGGGAGTACCTGAATGCATGCTATTTGCTTGAGGAGATGGTATTTGTATGAGGAGATTGAGAAGAAAGCTAGGGTGAACTCTATGTGTAGTTCTGCTGCCAAATGGTAACGGCTTTTTAATTTATTTTTCCTTCTTACTTTATAAATGCAGTCATTCTTATTCTTGGATTCTGCTTTAATTCTCAGACCAACTTAGATCAGAACAGAGCTCTCGGAAATGTGCAAGTATACACAAGGGAAGGCTGTGGTGTCAGGGCGCTCACCTATTTCTAGGTCTGACCATGACCAAGTGTAAAATAGGGAGCTAACTGCCTGGCTTGACTTTAGCAGCCACATGCCCCAGACACTATTTTTTTTCCATTTAATTGAGATTAAATATCTTTTGATGAGTTTAAAATTTTTAATTCCACAATTGAAGATCAAGCAGATGCAGATATCTCATGGGAGAGGTAATTCACTCAAATTGCATTATTATTAATTTCCCACCCTAACTAGCCACAGGGTTAGACCCACGCCTATAGAAGTCTTCAGTAGAAAGAGGCCTGCTGTCTTAAATTTATTCACACTGAGATGTAAAGAACTGGGAGCAGATTCTTTCCCGAGTACAGTATTAGATGTTAGGCAAGACGCTGGCAACTGAAAATAAGAGTTGGGAAGAAAGGAAAGGATGTGTAACATGAATATCAGCGTCATCTTGGACCCTTATCCTCCCTTTCCACCCGGTACACATGCATCAAGGTTCACATTTCTTCAGGATATGTTTAGAAAGAGGAAGGACTTTTTGGGTTTTCTTGAGTCATGCTCCCAGAAGTTGCTTCTCAATATACCATACTCCCTGCCCCCAACCGTGGCTCCCGGTTGTACCAGTCATGTCTGAAATCCCTACCCCAGTTCCCTTGACGTGCTGCTGCTGCTTCTGCCAGGACCCAACTAAGGGGTGACTGCAGGACAGGCCACGCTCCTGCTTAACGCTCTATCCCCCAGATCTCTGTCCCACCATGTAGGCTGTTTCAGACTTCCCTGAAGGGTTATAGTAACCATTGGGACATTATCATGCTTGAGGGAGAATTTTCTGGAAGCTATGCTCTATCTGCTACAGCTATCTTTCCCCATGTTTCATGACAAAATCACCAGGGAGTTAAATGCTTCATCTGAGGTTCACCTATAATGCTCTTCAGACCTCAGGTTCATAGCCGTTCGTCAGATTCACCTTGGAGCTTGTGACTCTAATCTTAATTCTAGAAATCCCATTCCTACAAGGATTAGTCTCCATGTAGAATCCACCTGTCTTCTCAGCAGTCTCAAAATCTGAGTTACTAGTTTCAGAATAACTAAAGAGAGGCTCTTTTTGTGAGAACAAATCGATAATGACTATCTCTCCAAGTAACATGGAAGATGCGGGAGGGGAGGAGGTACCTCTTCCTCAGGCACACCTCTTCACGGCCTCGGGCATCCCAGCCTGTTCCCCGCCCAGGTCTCCCAATCTCTGTGAGGTAACTGAGGCCCTCATAGACATTTGTATGCATACACACACACACACACACACACACACCCACCCACAGACACACACACACAACAAAAGTACAAACAGTGATTCTTAGAAATCATGTTATCTAAACAACTCAAGACTCAAAGAGACAAAGATAAATCTTTGTCTTAATGGTTTCGTAACTCACAAGTCTGTCTTTATCCAATAGAGCTGGATGTTCATTTTCTTTCTCTAGCCTATCCTTCTCTTTTAAACTGTGTTTCTCTAGGCTGCTTGGGTCAGAAATCTGTCCATCTTTTTAATTTAAAACTTTGATGGCCACTTGTTTAGTCACCAAAGAAGTATCTTGAGATTTTACAGTACCTCTCAGTAGGATTTTATTAAATTCTTAGCCAAGTGCCCTCCTGTTTCTTCTGTGTAGGGGATTGTGAGGTTGGGGATGGGGGGGTGGGGGAGGGGGGTTGTCCTTTGGTTACAGATGAAAGGACAGGAAAACCAAAAACCCTGAAGATAAGTTTTGCTCTTTCTCACCATTTTACTTAAGGTTGGACCGAATTTATCTACTAATGGACTGTAAGCACTCCTTTTCACTTTTAAAATTCATAACAGAGATCTGAATATCATCACAATTTCCTCTTAAGTCATTCTTAGAAATATGATTTCTGACCTAGATGGGTGGGGTGGGGGATGGGAAGGAGGTCCAAGAGGGAAGGGAAGATATAAACATATAGCTGATTCACTTCATTGTACAGCAGAAGCCAACACAATATTGTAAAGCAGCTATACCCCCAAAAAAGAATAAAAAATAATAAACTTACTTCAATAAAAATTAATAAAATGAAAGTAAACTGAAAAACAAATAATTTCTAATAATTTAAACTGTAGCAACATTCCAGTGCAAAACAACTTAGAAATACTTTAGCATGTATAATAATGGTGTTTTACCTGCAGAAAACATAAATTAACTGATTGCCAAATATGTGCCAGGGCTTCTCACATTACTTCATTAATACCCCATTGTCTTCCTGACACTTTCCCATGACTGGGAGAAGTGGGTGGTGCATCTCCTGGGTTTCCTTCCCAAACTTGCTCTTCCCATCCATCATCTTCCCCTGCTCAGTTGGGGGTAACTCCATCTTCCAGGTACTCCAGCCAAAAGCTTTGGAGTCACTTGTAACTCTCCTATGTCTCTCATCTAACCTATCACTAGATCCTTTTGCTTTGCTTTTAAATGTATCTGGAATCAGACTACTTCTTGGCATCTCCTCTTCCTGGGTCTAGGCCATCAGACTGTTGCAGTAGACTCCTGGCCAACTTCCTCCTTTTGGATGCGCTCTTCTGTTATCCCTGCGTCTAAAATAACACTTTAAACACTAAAGACAGATCATGTCAAGTTTCTCTTTGTCGCCAGGAGTACATTCAGTCACCTATAAAGCCCAGACATAATTTGCGTCTTTTTACTAATCCCATCTGCTTACATTACTCTATTCCGGCCACGCTGGCCGCTTACCTGTTCCTTCAGCTCTCAGCTCAGAGCCTTTGTACTTGCTGTTCCCTTTGCCGAGAGCACCCTTCCCCTTCATCTACTTCAGACTTTTACTCAAATATTTTTTTTCCATAAGGGTTTTCCTGATCACTCTATTTAAAATGAAACTCTTCCTTCCCAATTCCCCTATGCAACACACACAGATACACATATATATGGTAGTAACTACCCTCACGACCTGTTTTATTTTTCTCCATAGCACTTGTTAACATCTGATATATAGTATATATTTTATTAATGCATCAGTTTTATTTATTTTTCCTGTACCAGAATAACTTCACTGAAGAAAGGAATTTTGGTATTTCATTCACTGTTAATATCTTGGTATCTAGAACAAGGTGGCACATAGCATGTACTGTATAAACACTTATTAAATGAATGAATTTATTCTTAAAACAATGCCAGGAGATGATTACTGCATTTCATAAATTAGGAAAAATATGCCACCAAACCTGCCACCAACAATAACGAGAAGACAAAAACAGATGTGATGAGGGCTTCCCTGGTGACTCAGTGGTAAAGAATCTGTCACTTGGTAAAGAATCTGTCTCCCAAGGCAGGAGACATAGGTTCAATCCCTTGTCTGGAGAACCCCACATACTGCAGAGCAGCCAAGCCTGTGCACCACATCTGTAGAGCCTGTGCTCCAGAGCCCGGGAGCAGCAACCGCTGAGCCCGTGGCTGCAACCGCTGAAGGCCGCGTGCCCGGAGTACGTGCTCTGAGACAGGAGGACCCACCACAGTGAGGGGCCCACATACGGCAGCGGGAGAGCAGCCCTGCCCTCTGTATCGAGAAAAAGCCCCCATAGCAACCGAGACCCAGCAGTCAGCACAGTCAGAAATAAAAAAATAACAACACAAAAACAGATGCAGTAAGATGAAAGAGCTAATCAAATAATTTTAATCATTAAACTTTTAAAAATGTCTATGCATGAGACAGTTTAAATAATTTATGGTATAATGAAATAATGGAATAATATGCAGCTGTGAAAATCATGAGGATAATCTTTTATATTCTGATATGGAATAATCTCCAAGATATGTTTTTAAGTAAAGTAAGAAGTATCATATGTTATCATCTGCTTCAGAATCAGGAAAATGTACACCTTTGCCAGTGTATGCATAGCCTAACTCTAGAAGAATACATAAGAAACAGTGAATACCACCAGAGATAAAAACTAGGTGACCAGAGATAGTTGTAGGAAGGGTCTTGTCTCTCTGTGATAATTTGTACCTTTAAAATTTTGAGCCATCTGAGTGTGTTACATATTCAAATATAAAATAAAATAATAATTTACTTAACATCAAACAGCTTGTAAGTGACAGAGAGGGACATTTAAATATAGGACTGCCTGACTCAGAAGTCCACTTTCTTTCCACTAGACCATACAGTCTCACAGAGAAATTTGGCAGAATCAATGGATTTCATTTTTATAGTCAGTTGAATTCTTGAAAATCATCTCCAATATATATATATAAGGCAAAGGGTTACTGACTTTTAGCAGATCTTTCAGCCAAGTGAATGTCAGTAGTGTGAACAGCATAGAAAAGAGTTTGTATACTTTTTTTAGTTTGCTGAAATCATTTCTTTTCTCTCCACAGCTGCTGGCTGGCAACTCAAGGAAGCAGTGGTCTGATAGCAAGTCCATTGTTGTGGTCATTCGTTGTACCTGTGACCCTTATCCTCATCAGCAACATTGTTATGTTTATTATCATTGTAATCAAAGTACTGTGGAAGAATAATCAGAATCTGACAAGGTAAGATTCCCAGTGAAAGAGAAGTTGTCAGGCGTGGTTCATATAGTACATAATATAGCACAGTAATACATTCACTGCTCCTGGAAGAGATTTCAGACTCCAGGAAAATGCAAGAATATGTGGTTTGCAGCACAGATTTTTTTCTTACACTTTGTCTCGGAAAGTGGATCGTCTCATCTTCCAGCATTGATACTATAATGTGAGTCTACTGCATTACTTAAGTTACTTTTGTGCTATATAAGCCTAACTAAAAACTAAACCCAGAGGCATCAAGGAAAAAATTTTATCTCCCAGTCCCAAATATTCATGAGATCAGATTTGAATAATTAAAAATATGAGAGGGTTGTGAGGAGATGCCAGTGACTGTATTTTCATTTCACAAACTGGTAACTGTAGGTTATATTTTACATGTATTGCCTGAATCACTTAATGACTTTAAATTTTTGAAAATTAGTTGCAAACATAAAAGCTGAAAGATTTCACTTAAAAATTATATTTCCTCTTGGAAAAAATTAGAACCCACATTGGGCCCACATTCCCTGCGGATAGGGTGTGCACTGTCTGGTTTATTACTTCCTGTGAACTAATTATTCCACTCTGTAACCTTTATGACCTCAATAAGTATTTTCATTGTCATCACTGATATCCAGAAAGAGCTTTGATTGGAGAGACAAAGAACAGAAACTATTAAACACATACAGTCCTCCCACTTCCATATCCTACAGAATGAATTGGTTAGAACACAGTGCTAATGAAGCTATGAATTCAGGCTTAATTCTATAAGACTGCTTAATGCAAGTAGACTTACTGTAAGTATATCTGTGAACTTTGTTGGTCACTAAATAGATCTATTTTGTATGAACAGATGGCTGAAAAACAATCATAATTAGTATGAATGTAATCTTCAATGTGTACTTTACCAGTCAGGAGTAATTATCATATTTCCTATATGGATGATAGCCTATATTGAGGGGAAGTGTGGGGAAAAGACTATCACTTACATTCATTCAAACATGTTTCTTAGCAGTGAAGAAAGCTTTGGTAAAGTCTTGTTAGCCTAACTGTGAATTCTTAAATTTCCTTTATACAGAGCAGTATCATTTAGGCCATAGCCATCAAACAGATTCATTTCAAAATTTTGACTGACAGCCCATGGTTCTTAAGTTGACTTATTACAATGAAGAGTGGGTTACAGTTTAATTTTTAACAAGTTATCTTCTATGTATCGGTTCAGTTTTGCTGTATAACAAATTACCCCCAAACTTAGCAGTTTAGCCTGACTGATGTTTATTGTTTGTCGTACGTTTGAGTGTTGGTCAGGTGGTTGCTTTGGTCTGGGCCAGTGTGAATGCTGGTGGATAATCCAGGACGTCACTTTCATGCTGATGTTGGTAGCTGACTGGGATTGAGTGGGAACTACTTAGATAGGGAAGCTTATCTCTGCTCCGTGTGGCCTCACTGTCCATTAAAAGCCAGTCCAGGTTTCTTAACATAGTACTCTCAGGGCTTCAGAGAGCAATATGAAAAGGCATACTCTGATGAGCAGAATGCTTTCAAGCCTCTGTTTGCCAAACAAATGCTGATGATGTCCCACTGATCAAAGTAAGTCATAAGGCCCAGCTCAGATACCAGGAATATGGACAGCCTGACAGGAAAGGCTACACTTTAAAGGCTTATCAACCTATAGCATGCAAAGGTCCCAGATCCCCGAAAAAGGAATTACTGATCCAGTAGTGATAATCACTAAAATCAGATTTCATTCCAAGTAAAAGTTGATTCTTTGTGAAATTTGCCTGTATTTAAGGAAGTGTTTATGCTTGAGCTTTTAAGCAGATATCATTGTTTTGTCTTCTTTCCTTCTCTTCCTTCCTTCCTTTCTTTCTCTCTCTTTCTTTCTTTTCATATACATATATTTCATCCAGGGTGGCATAGGTTTTTCTACCTGAAGCATAATGTTGTTTAATGAACAGTGTATATGTGGAGCTGAACATGTATTTTCAATAGGAGGTTAAATTTTAATGATATTAAAAAGTAAGAACCTGAATTGAACCCTATTTTCTTTCTTGCTTTCTCTTATTTAGCACAAAGAAGGTTTCATCCCTAAAGAAGATTCTTAGCACATTATCCGTTGCAGTTGTCTTTGGAATTACCTGGATTCTGGCATACTTAATGCTAACTGATAATGATGACATCAGGGTCATCTTCAGCTACATATTCTGCCTTTTCAACACAACTCAGGTATGGTATGGATTAGTCTGAAGGTAGCAGACATGCAGTGGCAGAGATGATACCACCCTGGATCAAACTTTTCTTGTCTTAAAACTCTCTGAAGGTCACTGCTTAGTTAACTCTAGGTGACTCTATTTTTAACGCACTTTGAGGAAAGGGGAAGAAAAAT
The DNA here is from genome assembly GCF_019320065.1 of Cervus canadensis. Classification (NCBI taxonomy): domain Eukaryota; kingdom Metazoa; phylum Chordata; class Mammalia; order Artiodactyla; family Cervidae; genus Cervus; species Cervus canadensis. The sequence continues at coordinate 41,033,872 of NC_057412.1, forward strand.
GTTTTTATGGCTTATCTACTACATCCTGTCCTGAGCTGGAGTTCATGGAATATAATTGCAATAGAGCTGGACCGTGTTAGTCCTTCTCCAAGCAGAGGAGGTTCTGTCGAGCAGCTAGCCTGGCGAGCACCTCCTTTCCTTCTCTCCCATGAAGCAGGTCCAAGGAGCCTCACTGTGGCTAGTATGGTCAGTGTGGCTCTGGTCCCTGGAGCCTGGACCCCTGTGGGGTTGGCTGAATTTTTTCTTTCTCTCTTTTTTGAAATTTTATGAATATTTAACTTTTAAAAAACTTTATTGAAGAATAATTGGCAATAATTGCTTTGAAAGGAACAGAACCTTATGAAGTTGTTTTTGTGACATACGTAGGATGTCACGTGTAGGACTGAAGATGCTTTTATTCTTGAGTCTTATCTCAAGAATATATTTAAAATAATAAATCTTCTAAAAATGTCATTCATACTTGCTTAAAATATCTGAATTGAAAATTTATATTCTTTCCTTCTTTGGAAACCATTCTCTTAACATTTTGCGAGTATCCACTGTGAGAAGCTCAAAATTTAGATTAAGAATTATGGTCACCTTCTAATTTTCATCATGAAAAAATAATCATATAGATGAATCCAAATGGTAACTGAAAATAAAAAATTTCGTTTGACTTCAGAACATTTTTGTTTTTATTCATTCATATTTGTGTATTATGTATTATTGTTGTTTAGCTCCTAAGTTGTGTCTGACTCCTTTGTTATCCTGTGGACTGTAGCCTGCCAGGTTACTCTGCCCATGGGACTTCCCAGGCAAGAATACTGGAACTGGAGTGGGTTGCCGTTTCCTTCTCCAGGGGATCTTCCTACCCCAGCAATCGAATCCGCATCTCCTGCATTAGCAGGTGCAGTCTTTACCACTGAGCCACCAGGAAGCCCATGTATTATATGGGGGGAATGTCAAAAGTTTAAGATAAAACAAGGAGGCATTATCGAAAGACTTACCTTAAGATCAGGAATTTCTCTCTGTGCTTCTTATTCTGTGCCTCTTCCTGTAGTGAACATTGACTTTTGCTCTGATGAAATATATTACAAGGGCTTTTCCATCAGTACACGGAGTTTCATCTTTTCTGAGCTGGCAGAGTGAATTTATATTTCAGTATAATTAAAGTACTCTTCTTTTTAGGTTGTTCCATATCTTGGCTATTGTAAATGTTGTTAATGAACATTCGGGTGCACATATCTTTTTGAATTATTGTTTTTGTTTTCTTTGGCTATATGCTCAGGAGTGAAACTTGTTTGATCGTATGGTCATTCTATATTTAGTTTTTTTGAGGAACCTCCATACTGTGTACCACAGTGGCTGCATCAGCTTACATTACCGCCAATGCCTTTTGCCAGTCCTTCTATATTGGCATGTCATGTTATTTTGACTTTTTAATTTTAATGAATTTCTCATTAATGATAGTATGTTTTTGGAGTAATTGTTTAATGGATAGTTAGTAAATACTAATGAGGACTTTTCTAGCTGATAAGTTTTCTTTAGGTACCATGGCACATGGATTCCAGATTAGCTTGGCATTTAATTCTTGGCAATAATTGTTTTTTTTTTCATTGACATTGCATAGACTTTACTGAGATTTTATGTTGTGGAAAAAAAGCTGAGACAGGTCAGAATTTTTTGTTCTTCTCACTCTTATATTACCCCTTAGAATATTTCTTGAAATAATTTTGAACTCATAAGAAGTTATAAAAATGGTACAGAGAGTTCCTATGTAGCCTTCACCCAGCTCCAGTGATAGTGTCTTATATGACTATAATATATATAATAACACCCAGGAAAGTGACATTGATACAATCCACATGGATTATTTACTTACAAGCTTCAAGTGTGGGGAGCTGTGTGCAGTGTGGGGAGCTGTGTGCAGTGTGGGGAGCTGCTTGGCTGTCTGAATTGCTGCCACCACGTTTAATGTTTGTAGGACCTCGCCCTCTATCCCAGGCAGCCCTATCAGGCATTTTTTGAGAATAATTCCATTAAACAAGAGATGTTTCAAAAGGGAGGGGATATATGTATACCTATTGGGGGCAGGAGGAGAAGGGGATGACAGAGGATGAGATGGTTGGATGGCATCACCGACTTGATGGACATGGGTTTGAGTAAACTCCGGGAGTTGGTGATGGACAGGGAGGCCTGGCGTGCTGCGATTCATGGGGTCGCAAAGAGTCGGACAAGACTGAGTGACTGAATTGAACTGAACTGATGGCTGATTCATGTTGAGGTTTGACAGAAAACAACAAAATTTTCTAAAGCAATTATATTTCAATTAAAAAAAAACAAACAAAAAAACAAAACAAAACAGTAGATGTGTGCCTGCCACCAAATTTGAATGGCTATAAGGCAGACCTTTACTGGTTGCAACACCCAAAGGAAACTCCCCAGAAGGACAATAAGTAGTGTAAGCTTAGTCTGGGATTGCCAGCCGAATCATGGAATTGTCACCTAAAGTGACTGGTAATTTAGAGAAGTATCTAAAGGAAGGTCTAGGCAAGGATATTTTCTCCTCTATGCACAGGAGAGACATATTACAAAATAGAGACTCATTACAAAATGTTAATACTTTATGGTAAAATTCAAGGCGGTCATTTGGCAAGAGCATTGAACTACAAGGAGATTTAAGCTATCTTTCAGCTTTACAATTAATGATTCATATGATTTTAGGAAAGTCACACAACCTTTCTGAGTGAGGCATGAAAAATATAAAATGAAGTGGGGCTGTTAACATTAACACAGTGTTTTACAAAGTGGGCCTGAATATTGCCTACACCAGAATTTACCTGATGTGTTAGAATGCTGATTCCCGAGCCTCACCCCTTACCTACTCAGTCAGAGTCTGTGACGTAAGAGCTAGAAATCTTCGTGCTAAACAAGGGCCCCAAGTGATCGTTACGGATACTAAGGAGTAGGAACAGCTAGCTTAGTTCACCTGGAAGGCTCCTTCTAGGTTTAGAATAATCTATAGTATCCCTTGCCAATATGTATTGATCCTATTAGTCAAACTCTTGGAGTTATCTAACCATAGCACCAGGAGTCTCCTGTAATGCTATTCATATGATATGATTCTAGAAATAATCTTTTTAAGTCTTGGGGCCTAGTAGATATCAATCTGGGAGACATCCATTGGTTTTTTAAAATAGCTTTAATATTTTGAAATAGTCTTACACAAGAAATTGCAGAGACAGTACAGAGTTCCCCTATACTCTTTGCCCAGCTTTTCCCAATGATAATGTCTTATATAACATTGTTAAAATCAAGAAATGAACATTGGTACAATACTCTCAACTCAACTATGGATGTTATTTATTTTCCACAAAGGATGTTAATGAGGAATTATCAGGGGTCTTTTAGATGCTATAATGTACTTTATATGACCTTTATATTACAAGCAAGAGGCAGAGTAGTGTATCAGATATTGGAGTTTTGGAGCCAAACATATAGTTAGTCCCAGACTCTACTGATTACTGGTTGTGTTCATTTTAGGCAAGTTACTTAATTTATCTAAACTGTAGTTTCCTTATCTGTAACACAGGGTAATAAACCTTATTTTATAGGGTTGATATTAGGACTAGATGAGAAGGATTAAATGATGAATATTGAATGAAAAGCATGTGTCTCATAAATAAGAATGCAAAAAGTGGTTCTAAACATTTTGAAAATGTATAGGAAATAGTGTTCAGTCTTCTATGGTTTAATTCCTTGTGCATATTTGGTTTTCTTATGTAAAGTACAGAAAAGCAGTGAATATAAGTGGCTTAAATTTTTTTTTGTCCTTAAATGTACCAAATTTCTAGTTATTTTACCAAAAATCCAAGAAATGTAGAATCATAGAATATTAGAACTGTAAGAAGAATTAGGGAACCCATGGTCAATCTACCCATGTTAGGAAACTGAAGATCACAGACATTAAAAAAAAGAACAAAGTTACTGTGGTATACTAAAATTAATATTTGGTCTTTGTCTTCAGTTCCTGGCACACAGGTCCTTTAATCTTTGGGCTCCCTGAGTGATGAGTGTTTTCTGCATGCTAATAAGATGACCAGTGACTGAGGTCCCTAGATAGCTTCAGGATGGAAGCTGGTCACCAGAAAGACCAAGGCTTGATTAGAAGTTTGGAACTTCCAGCCCAGTCCCCAACCTCCAGGGATGGGAGGAGGGTTGGATATTGAGTCATTCACCAACAGCTAATGATTTAATTGATCACATCTGTGTAATGAAACCTTTATAAAAGCCCCTAAATGAAGGGGTTTGGAGAGCCTGCAAGTTGGTGAACAGATTGAAGTGCTGGGAGGGTGATACACTCAGAGGGACCATGGAAGCTCCATGTTCTTGCCCTGTAATCTCTTCCGACTGGTTGTTCCTGACTTGTATCCTTTATAATAAAAATAGTAAGTAAAGCTCTGTCGTGAGTTCTGTGAGTCCTTCTAGCAAATTATCCAACCTGAAGTGGGGAGGCAGTAGTCAAGTTGAACAGAAGAGTGGATCGCCTGGGGACCTAAAACCCATGACCGGCACCATTATGAGGGCATTCCTGTGGGACTGAGCCCTTTGCCTGTAGGGTCTGAAGCGGACTCTGAGTAGTTAGTGTCAGAATTGAATTGTAGGACACCCAGTTGGTATCAGAATTGGTTGGTGTCCGGAGGAAAACAAGCCTGTCCTTTGCACAGCCAACATGTGGCAAATGGGGACCTGAACTCAGGTCTCTTAAGTCTACTACTTACATACAGCTCTTCAAATAGGACAAGAACGTTGCCTCAGCCTTCATAGAAAAAAATGTACGTAGTGGTTGCTGACTGGTAAACTCCGGTTCTCAGCCACAAAGAAGGGTGGGGTGGCAGGGTGAAATACAATTCCTTCCCTGATTCTGTGTCTCAATACTTACCTAATATTAAACTTTTATTCTGTCTGCCAGGGATTGCAAATTTTTATCCTCTACACTGTGAGAACAAAAATCTTCCAGAGCAAAGCTTCCGAAGTGTTGAAGTCGTTGTCGTCCACCGCTGGCAGAGTGAAGGTGCTGCCGTCGATGCCACTGAGGCTGCGTGTGAGGATGTACAGCATGATCAGGTCGTTTCCAGCCCTACACGAGCGTTTCAGGCTGCTGGAGCCATCTACACTTAGCGAGGAGATGTCTGAGAGTGATCAAGTAAACCCAAGCATCTAGACAGTAAAACTGTTCCCTTTTGTGGCCCTCTTTTTATTCAGCTCGCTTTTTCTATTTCCTTCCTTTATTATCCAGTCTTCTCATAAAATCTCCCTCAGTATATTTTGCTTAAAGTTAAGACTTAGATAAAACTTGTTGTTTATTATCATCAGGAATGGTGGGTTTGGTAGTTTTTCTATTATTTAATAGAGTCTTACCCCAGTGAAGTGAAGAATTCCACTCAGATTTCAAGATAAGTCAATTATCATTGCTCCCTACATCATAAAGTCTGTGTGACAAAGTTTGATAAAAATATAGAACCTAAAACAAATTATTTTACAATTTACCAAAAAGGACACGAAGAGAAAAATTTACTCCCCAGAACAAAATGGTTTCTGGTCAACACTACAAGGAGTTGCTTGTATGCATCATACTTCTGATCTTTGAATATTTTAAATTTGTATGTGCTTATACTTTTATTTCCAGTCAAGAACTTTGCACTTATTTAACCTCTGGAAAGGGTTTTTTTTTTTTTCCTGTTAAAACAAAAAGCATATTTTATGCCCAGAGGAATTGACTCCATGAGAATTGGGAAGTGAGACACAGAAAAATGAGCTGGTTGCTAAAGCCTCTATTTCCTTCCAGTTCTTGATACATCTATCCTTTTATTGATGAAATGACAGGCTCAAAAAATGAAAAGTTAGTCACTATCACCCCTTATGACTTCTTTTTTTTTTTCATTTATTTAATTAGTTGAAGGCTAATTACTTTACAATATTGTAGTGGTTTTTGCCATACATTGACATGAATCAGCCATGGATTTACATGTGTCCCTTATGACTTCTAAAAGATCCAGCTGCTCATGAGGTTTCAAACACTTGAATTATGAATGGCTTCCTAAATAAAAAATGACCTCCCCTGGGTTGGAAAGAGTACTCCCACTGGACTTCAGAGATAGAGTCTTTGAAATGCTATGTTCTGTTTTGTCATAAACGAGGCACCTGCTGTGAGTGCCCTGAGCTAAGGGACTAACAAATGTCAAGTAAGCCATGGCATACCATTCTCACCACGCCTCAAAGAACATGTGTTTTCTATAGAAATGGTTGTAAATGACTGTCAGATTTCTAGGTGAGCCAAGAGCCTACTCCATCTATAGTATAATTGAGACCTTAAAGGATAATGGAAAATGTAAGAGAATAAGTAAAGCAATTCTCTGAGGGCAGTGGTTTTAGTGGTGTTATAGTCACATCCCTAGACAGGGGCTGGACTTTGGGAAAATTACAAGATGTGGTTGACCTACTGATGTCCTGGAGTTTATATTCAGATGAAAATAAACCTTAAGTGGAGGCCACTTTAAATGTGGGAAAAAATCACCAAAGAGCGACATTTAGCCTGAGGGTGAAACATGTGTTCCCTTGGTGGTTTTAGTTTTCTATGTACTATTTCCAGCATTATGGGAGGTGCAGCAAATCGAAATTTCATATACCATTCCTGGGAAGGCTCTACCATAAATGCAAAAGAAACACGTACTGTGTGTGTTGTGGAGGCTAAGTCAGGCGAACATTAATGTTCCCCTACCTTCCCTGAAATTCTACCTCTTGGAAATAATTCTATTGATTTAAGCCTGCACTGGTTGAGAATCTTTTTTTTAGTTTAGTGCTCCAACTTGAGGGGAACAACCATCCTGACTTTGGGGTTTCCTTTCCTGGGTCTTAACAATTCAGAGATTACTGTTCGTCAGTCTGAATTATTTTTTCTCTTACCCTTTCCATTTTGAAGTTCATGTTGCCTCTTCTCCCCCCCACCCCCCCCCACCCCGTTACCAACAAAAGGAGATCATTCTCAAGCCCACTGTCATTGCCTCCTTCAGAAGAGCTTGGCATTCTTGGCCAATGCTTGGAAAACCTGGGCCAGAAGTGCTGACTGTATCATACCAGCCAGTCACCCACTGGGGCTCTCTAGCCCTGTGGGATCCCCTTACTGTGACCCTGGGATCTTCGGGACCTGGCTCCTCAGATGAGGCCCAAGTAGAGCCACCAGGATTGGATCCAACCCCAGGGGCGGGGGGTGCGGTGGGGAACATAGGGCTAGAGGGGGAAGGGCCAGTTACTAAGAGAGGAAGGAGCTTCCTGTTGACATTTTTAAAAACCTTGTGCTAACCATATTATGGCAATTTTAGATCTGTATAAATTATCTTTTTCAAAAAAGCAAAATCAGTAATTCCCTGACCTATCAATAATGTCTTTTTTTTTTTTAATGTTCCCTTTTACTCTTTGTGTGAATACATAAGAATTTAAACAGCTGTAATTATAGCAAATGAAATGTATTCTGATTTGTCCTGACAGTTGCCCACTTGTTGCAATAATTGCATAATATAGCATAAGTTACCAAGTGGTTCTGTTACTGAATGTCTGTGTGCTACATTGTTTCAGTCATGTCCGACCCTTCTGCCCACCAGGCTCCTCCCTCCACAGGATTCTCCAGGCTAGAATACTGGAGTGGGTTGCCATTTCCTCCTCCGGGATCTTCCCAACTCAGGGATCGAACCCCCTTACATCTCCTGAGTTGGCAGGCAGGTTCTTTACCACTAGCGCCACAAAATCATTTCAGTTTTTAATATTATAGTGACATATGATTAATAAACTGGTATATATATTTCCTTTCTTTTAAATTATTTCCTGAAGATAAATTCTCAGGATGATGATAAACATGTCAAAGGGATGAACATTTAAGTTCCTTGTGTATACTATTGTCTCGACAAAAATGTGACCAACGTCATGGAGTACCATAAACAGTTTTTTGTACACTGTTTACTTTGGTAGTGTTTAATTTTTTAAATTATTCATAGGTGTATGTGGTCCATTTATCAATTGAACTGTTATTTTTTCTCATAAATTTGTGTGAATTCTATTATGGCTATTAGCCCTTTATTACATTTAGTGACAATATTTTCCCCCAGTTTGTTTCCTCTCTTTATAATATAATAAAATGCTCACTCTGCATTTGATTCAAAATATCCAAAAGATTTATGGGAGCATTTAGCATTTCTTGAGTTTAAATGTCTTCATGCAGGCAGAGTATTTTGTATTAAGGAATGATTTTGTATTAAGGAGTAGGTTAGGGATTATGTAAAAACTTCTAAAATGAATAACAAGGGTATAAATATGCCAACCATGGCCAAAGGAATCATGTCTTACAGACACAGGCCATCTCTCACCCTTCATTATATCGTGTAACAGTTGGGTGGAGTTCCATGACAAAGTTATTCTTTCCTCTCCAACATGCTTTCTTTTTGCATCTATCCACCCTTTCTTAAAATAAAACACTAAATCTTGGAGAAGATTAGCAACTATTTGTTAACACACACAAAAACCTCAGGGAGATTCAAATGTTACACATGCATTATCTGTATTACTTCGCTTACATTAAAATGTCTATTTGAAACAAAATATATAAAAGCTGCTGGAAAAGAGAGTAAGAAAATCAGGAGGAAGAGAAAATAATCATAGGAGCAATAAGTAAGAAGAGAAGGACAAGATCAGTACCCAAGGAACATGGCTGGTGAGCTTATATTTTTGCTATAAAAAGTGCAGGAGATCTGAGTTCAATCCCTGGGTCTGGAAGATCCCTGGAGAAGTGAATGGCTACCCACTCCAGTGTTCTTGCCTGGAGAATTCCATGGACAGAGGAGCCTGGAGGGCTACAGTCCAAGGCGTTGCAGAGTCAGACATGACAGAAACACCTTAGCACACACGCATACAATACGAAAGTTACACAATACAAAGACAGTGCACCTTAGGAATCTTCAGTCTTTCAAGTGGGTCACTGAAAACTATTTTTGTTTGGTTTTTAAAAAATACAGAAGTGGTTTTCCTTAATTTTGGTTATTGGAGTTAATTTTGTTTTGCTTTTTCTTTTAATTTTTAAAATGAACTTCATTGCCATATAATTTACATGCAGTAAAATACACCCATTTTAAGTGTATAATTAGATGAGGTTTAACAAATGTTTCACAAATCTGTGAAACAAGATTAAGAACATTTCCCTCACCCTGTAACCTACTCTGCCCCAGTTAAAGCTTACTTCACCCTTCCCAGCTCCAGGCAACCACTTGTCTGCTTTCTGCCACCATTTGTTAATTTTGCCTGTTCCGGAATGCCATGTAAATAGGACCACATCCTCTTTTGAGTCTGGCTTCTTTCATTCAGCATAGGGTCTTTGAGATTCATCCATGTTATATATATATATATCATTGGCTTGCTTTTTATTGCTGAGTAAAATTCAGTTTGGATAGATCATGTTTTGTTCATGTATTTACTAGTTGAGGGACATTTGGTCATTTCCAGGTTTTGAAAACCATGAATAAAACTGATACAACCAATCTTCTCTAAGTCTTTGTGTAGATGTTTTCTCTTGAAATATCTAGTGTAGTGTAATACTGAGTCGTAGAGTAAGTGTATATTTAACTATGCAGGAAACTGCCAGTTTTGCAAAGTAGTTTTGCCATTTTATACTCTCAGTAGCAATATACGGGAATTAGTAAAGTCCTGATTTTTGAATTGTTTCAAAAAGTGGGAAAAGGTCATAAATTCCTTTTGCAAGCGGTTGACCATGTTTCTGAAAGTTCCCATTGCTTGATATGTTAGCCCTTTATTTTAAAAAAGAAGAAAAAATAAAAACAAAGCAGAGTGGTATGATCTTATGCTGTTATCTCTTAAAAGCTGTATTTCCCAGAGAACTATAGTCCAATTCTTATCTTCTTCCGGTAGAGTTTCGTTACACGTGGAAGTATCACACTGATAATTTGCTGAACTTTGATATAATCTGCTATGAAATCATGACATATTGAGACCTCTTGGACCTTTGCAATGACAAAAAAATTTGATTTTTCTGCCATGGTACCTACCAAGTAATAGCAGACTAGGGCAGCATTCTGGACTGGCAGTTGTGGTTTCAGCTACAAGTTATATGACTTAAAGCAAGACATTTGCCTCTCTGGGCATAAGCCTAGGCGCAATCTACCTTTGTAATAGGCAGGACTGGTGGCTCAGATGGCAAAGAATCCCCCTGCAGTTCAGGAGACCTAGATTTGATCCCTGGGTCAAGAAGATCCCCTGGAGAAAGGGAATAGCTACCCATCCCAGTATTCTTGCCTGGAGAATTCCATGGACAGAGGAGCTTGGTGGGCCACAGTCCATGGGGTTGCAAAGAGTTGGACACAACTGAGCAATTAACATTATTACTACTACTAGGTAAATTCTAAACTCTGTACCAGCTCTAGAATTTTCTGACTCTAAATACAGGATGAAATTATTTTAAAATTATTTTTTCACCTACATATTACATGAGTATATTCCTTTAAAAAAGAAACTAGAGCATGCCAGATAAAGCCAAAGTTCCAGCCCCTTCATCTATACAGAACAGCCTTCAAGGAGCAGTTTCTCTACAGAGGTGGACGTAGCGCCCTCATGGTAGGGCAGAAACATTTTTGGGGTCTCAGTGGATGTGCAGCTGGTAGGACAGACTAAGTATTTTGCTAAGAATGACTAACTCAGAGGTATACAGTAAGAATATAATTTTCTCCCTTGTTATTTCTACATGGGGTAGCAGCTTCCGGTGTTTACACAAATTAGATCTTTATGTTTGGCCAGCGGTGGGGAGGCTCACCTGGCAAACTGGCCCCTATCCGGTCCTCATGAGTTTCCCCTTCTGTTTGGAGTTCTCTTATTTAGCCAACTGCTGCCACACACAGCTGACTCTCAGGGAGGGATCTAACTTCTCCTATGAAATTCTCACCCTGGAAGGAACTTACGTCATTTCTTTGGTTCCTCTGAGGGTATCGGAGATGATTGAAATTTTCAAAATTATTTACACTAACTACTAAAAGAGAACACGATGAAACAGATGTTTCATCCAACTTGTTTACAAGGCTCCTAATCTTGGTCCCGCTTCCTATCAGTCAAAGAATCTCCCCTTTTCACCCTTAGGATTTTTTCTTTTCTATTAAATGTGAGCCACACTGACTTATGAAGAGAAAGATCAGGTGATAGGTAAGTGAGTTGACTACATTTCTCAAAACCACAGTACAGCTATAATCCTTCTTCAGATATCTGTGAAACTTGGGCAGTAACCTTCAAATGTAGAGTTCTCATTTCTCCCCTTGCTATAGGCTAAGCTAAATGTCTTATACTGTTTCTCCTTTTTTCACATGCTTCCACCTTTCACATTTCTGATTCAGGGTTATTCTATGTGTTCATTTCAAACCAAATTCACCTGGACATAGGGCAGAGGACCAGGTGATCTTGAAGTTCAATTTATTCTGTCAGTACTTTCCAAATGCCACACACAACAAAAATAGATGGTGTTTTTAACTAACAGCACTTTAAAGGTGTGCTTATGGAGTTTCCAGAACAATCTTCTTGGTGGTTTGTTTGATGCTTATCCCAATAAATGTGACCCTAAGTGCTTAGGAAGTGGCAATTGTATAACTTATCTTTTCTGGTTTCTCTAATGAAAGGCAGCAGTAACTAAAATCAGTGTCTACACATGGAGTGGGAGAAAGCATGTTCTTGGTAAGAGGGGTAAGTGGCTCAATTCAGTCTATTGTTCTGTGGCCAATTATCACCAGCATTTATTGGGAGCCTAAGTACAGAGGCCTGTATTATCAGCAACTGTGGCACATTACAGAAGAGCAATAACTATTTCACTGACTCACCAGATATTCACTGAATGCCACATGAGAGGAGCAAAAAGGGAAATGTGATTTATGGGTAATGTTCTTACCTTTGGGTTGGGTATTGAGCTCCAGCTGTTCATGAGGCTCTTAAATTAATTTTTTAATTGTAATTTTTATATAGGATCAGGAACACAAAAGGTCATTGATGTTTTTGTGAACAGTTTAGTAATTTAGTTAAAAGAAGAAAATGGGCAGGATATGGTTTTGGTTATAAAGGTGTCTATTCATGAGCTCAGCTAAGCTAGTCCAGAAGCAGGGAAACCAGGTGTGAGCAGCCAGTTTTACAATCTGCCCAGCTGATTCAGGCAGGACACTTTTTGGGGCTCCTGCGCTTTGGGGGCTTAGAAAAAATAAAGAGTGAAATAAGCAATATCAGTAAAATGGCCCCCTTCACAAAGAGGGTGACTGAAGGTTGATGTGAACCAGCCTTTCTGTGAGGAAGAACGGAGCTCGCCAGTGGCACTTCAGCACTTTGATCCTTTGTTCATTCACTCAGCAAGGATTAATCACACAAGTGGTATATTCCAGGCCTGACTGAGGCACCGAGTCCATAACGTTGGTGCATACACTTTCCCCTCATAGGAACCGCTGAAGCAATGTGCTCTCGACAGGTTCTTAAAGAAAGCAGCGTTGAAGCAAACTGCTTCACAACCCTCAGGTGTTCCCATCTTCCCAAGGAGTCCAGACACTGCCCCTCAAGCTGTCTACCAACCATCCTAGCTTTGGGGTTTCTTTTGCCAAGAGCCATATTCCTCTGCCACATTTGACATCTATAGTCAAACCTCAAAAGCAACATAGTCAAACATCTAAAGCAACCTCAAGTCCGCCCTGCATTATACGTGGAGTCAGACAAACCTCAAAGAGGCTAAGCTTTACTGAGCAACAGAGTTGAAGAGTCATGATCTCGTCTGACATTTTTATTTTCTCAAAAGCTCACTTTTGCCTCCTACAAACACAAGACTATTCACTATCTTAAGGCTACTGCACTCCCAGTATGTTCACTGGTAGTGTTGCTTTAAAAAAAAAAAACGTATATTACTCCAATAAAAATTTTAAAAATTAAAAAAAAAAATAAATAAAGGTGTCTATAACCTAAAGGGGGAAATTTGACAAACTCCTAGTATAATTTCATGCTCTCATATAACATATTACTAAATGTAAATATCCTTGGTTTCATGCCCAATCACAATACTGTAAGCCTACATCCCACTGCATAGCAAGAAGCAAAATCTTTTACAAAGTTTTTCATCGAAAATTTCCAAATGTGTATTTCTGGAGAATCCTGGGGAAATGCTTTAATGTGGCATGGAAGTCTTTCTTGTCTCAGGTCACCTTAGCCTCTGATCTGGCTTCAAAATGATGCTTTACTAATCTGACGTCTCACTTCTTGCCCCAGGCAACTCTTGCTTTTGCTTTGACCAGAGGAATCATCACTACCGAATCTCTCAGTTTCCTCAGTACCTAGGGATAGTCAGTCAGTTCAGTCGCTCAGTCGTGTCCAGCTTTCTGCAACCCCATGGACTGCAGCACGCCAGGCCTCCCTGTCCATCACCAACTCCTGGAGTTTACTCAAATCCATGTCCACTGAGTCGCTGATGCCATCCAACCATCTCATCCTGTCGGCCCCTTTTCCTCCCGCCTTCAATCTTTCCCAGCATCAGGGTCTTTTCAAATGAGTCAGGGACAGGTTTAACATTAAATGAGACTTCACTGATTACTTGAGGATGAAGCACAAGGGAATTACAACATAAAGAACTTTAAGTTGCTTTCAGAGTCCACAAGCCCTAGTCCCTCTGAAGGCAAATGTACGGGTGCCTTTCTTAGCAGCTTCCAGCTGGCCCCAGTGTAGCAGGGATCCATTTATTTCTTCTCAATGGCAAGCCCTTTGTCCAGGAGCCTAGAGAGAGGAAATGCTTTCCCCTCATGCCAGGCTAAGGTTCATCTCCTTATCCTCTGCCCCAGGCTCTGACTTCTCTTTAGGGATACTGACAGTGGTGTTATTCACTGTTTGCCGGAATTTTATCTCTGTCTGTATTTGTGTGGTTTAATCCAATCTCAAACCATCTCAAATACATCAGAATACTATTACCAACAGAAGTTAGTTTCCCCAAATCTGCATCATTCAGTGCTAAATTACAAGCAAAGAAGAACAAGTCTTCGGAGAAAATCTGGAACTTTTTTCATTCTTACTACAGTCTTTTGCTCCCCAAATGCTGCCAAGCAATTGCTCAAAGAATAATACATAGAATGTTGGAAAATACATTTCAGAGGCAAAGAATTCTAAAATCATATATTTCATTCTCAAACATAATTTTTCAGACTCACAACTGCAAAAATGTCACTCCACTTAAGTACATAACTTCTCACCTTAAATTCACTTTGCCTATCTGGTGAACAACTGAGGACCAAGTAAGTTCAAATTGATTTTTGCTGAGTCTTATATGCAGAGTACATCATGAGAAATGCTGGGCTGGAAGAAGCACAAGCTGGAATCAAGATTGCCGGGAGAAATATCAATAACATCAGATATGCAGATGACACCACCCTTATGGCAGAAAGTGAAAAAGAAATAAAGAGCCTCTTGAAGCTCAACATTCAGAAAACTAAGATATTGGCATCTGGTCCCATCACTTCATGGAAAATAGATGGGGAAACAGTGCAAACAGTGTCAGACTTTATTTTCTTGTGCTCCAAAATCACTGCAGATGGTGATTGCAGCCATGAAATTAAAAGACGCTTATTCCTTGGAAGGAAAGTTATGACCAACCTAGACAGCATATTAAAAAGCAGAGATATTACTTTGCCAGCAAAGGTCCATCTAGTCAAGGCTATGGTTTTTCCAGTGGTCATGTATGGATGTGAGAGTTGGACTGTGAAGAAAGCTGAGCACCGAAAAATTGATGGTTTTGAACTGTGGTGTTGGAGAAGGCTCTTGAGAATCCCTTGAACTGCAAGGAGATCCAACCAGTCCTTCCTGAAGGAAATCAGTCCTGGGTGTTCACTGGAAGGATTGATGTTGAAGCTGAAACTCCAATACTTTGGCCACCTCTTGTGAAGAGCTGACTCACTGGAAAAGACCCTGAAGCTGGGAAAGACTGAGGGCAGAAGGAGACGGGGACGACAGAGGATGAGATGGCTGGATGGCATCACTGACTCGATGGACATGAATTTGAGTAAACTTCGGGAGCTGGTGATGGACAGGGAGGCCTGGCATGCTGCAGTTCATGGGGTCGCAAAGAGTCGCACATGACTGAGCGACTGAACTGAACTGAATCTTAGAAAGCAAAAGTTTCCAGCAACTTTTAAAATAGCACTCCCCTCCCCATGCCCAGATTCCATCACCTGTTTCCTCTTCCCAAATATCAGGCTTCAGTCTAAAGCCAGCATAATTCTTACATAAAGACACATATTCAAAACAAATGCTTTAGATAAATGGAAAGAGTATATAAGGCACGCTCAAATATCTTATTTCCAAAATGGCTCTGGGATCCTTAATCAGTCTTAATTTCCTAGCCTTTACCTTTTACACACCCATAAAATCTGTCCTGTCTCGTAAACGCTGTTGGAACTCCTTGTTCACAAACTGATTCATTCCCATTCCCCGCACAGCGCTTGACAAAGCGTAGGCGCTCAATAATGAATGAATGAGTTTGTAGAAGGAAGGCGGGGAAAAGTTTAGTTTTTCCGAGATAGGACTAGGAGAACTGCAATGGCTACAAAACAACAAAAAAACCCAAACTTGGACAAACGCCTACTCTTGGCTCTCAGAGTCCAGAAGACCAAATTACGTCCCGCCCACGGGCGAGAAACGGGAAATACTACTGTTCAGGAAAACCGGAAGTGCTTGGTCACGCCCCGCGCATGCGTGCATCCGTTCTGCGTGCACTTCCTACACTTATCCAGTCATCCAGTGAGAAAGCAGAGACTCAGACCCCTGCAGACCCCGGCGTCGTTAGTCCCCGCCCTACCGACGTTGCGCATGCGTTCTGGGTCGGTTCGCGCTCTCGGAGGCGGAGCGAAAGGACTGATTTTCTTCTTATTCCCGCCCCTCTTCGCTCCCCACCTGCCACGTACTGGGCCCAAGCTCTCGCTAGGCTTGGTGGGTCCGTGCGATTGGCCGGGGCCCGCGCGAGTCTGCCAGCGAGGTGCGGCGGCCCCGGAGGGCAACCGAGTGGGCTGTGACCGCAGCCTTCCCCCAACGCCCCAGAGCCCGACGGTGGCGGCCTCGCACGGGTCTGGTCAGCGGAGACCCGCGGAGGGCTGCAGTGGCGGCCTCGGGAAAACGGTATGGCCGCTGAAGACGGGGGCGCGGCCGATTTCTCGGGCCAGGCGGGCCGGCAGACGTGGAAACGCTGCGAGGGCCTCGTTCGAACCGGCGAGCGCGGGGCGGGTGGGAAGGCCCTGGAGGCCGAGGACTGAGGCTGGGCCGGGCCTCGCCTCGAGGAGAGGCCACGGCGGGGGAGGGGAGGCCTGGGCGGGGGGGGGGGGGCTCCACAGGCCACCGTGGCAACCACGCGGACCTAAGGGGGGGCTTTAGGACGTGTTTGAGCCAGCAAGGGCACTTGTGTCGATCCCGCCTGGCTCCAAGGATTGGGACAGCCGGAGGGAGCGGAGAGGGACTTTTGGAGATCAAGGGTGGTCCAGTGCCTAATTCTCAGAGGGGCTTGGAAGGGTGAGAAGTGGGGAGAATGGCGCCTATGGGAATTAGTTGATTGGGGGTCACCTGGGGAAGCCTTGTTCCTTGACTCTGTTAGTGCTTCATCAGGCGCCGTCTGGAGGCCAAACCCAGTCTAGTAGTGGTGATGACAACTAACTTTTCAAGAGTTTACTTTGTCAGGCAATGTGCTTAGTAGTTTAGGTTCACAGTCTCATTTAATCGTCACAAGGATTCTTCCAAATTTAGATATTTCCATTTTGCAGTCGGCGAAAGTGAGATTTGGAGAAGTATTTGCCTGAGGTCACACAGCTAGTGGGAGAAATCTTTACCATCAACGCTGGCCCTGGTCAGGCAGGATTTGAGCCCCCTTGCATTCTTTGGAGTACTCGAGGGTTGGTTTTGCTTAGGGTTTCTTTTTCTACCCTCTGGAGTTGCCTAAGCAAATTTACTGAACGGGGCCCTCACCACAGGGCTCGTGGAGGTTTGGTCCCTGAACCTGGATCCTGGTTCAAAGAGGCAGGCCTTTTACATGTTTCCTTGGGCATGTCACTTTACTCTCCAGTTCTGAGAACAGTGTTCCTGTTGGAAGATTTCATAAGTTAGTGGCCAAGTCATTTCTGGACTTCAGAGGGAGTAGGGCAAAGACGATGAAAGGAGAAATGGGGAGCAGAAAAAGCTGTGAGGATGTCACCAGTAGCCCTGGGAACTAGTAGTTCATAGTAGTCTCTACTTTGTGATTGAGGCTAGAGAAAAAGAGGACCTGGATTCTACGGTTACATAAAAAATAGGGGGAAGGATTTTCCCTGGAAGGGAGAGAGTTTCGTGGTGCTTTTATTTTTGTGATAACTTGTTTTATACCATGCCTTATGGAGATGACTGTACAAAATGGAGACGGCCTTAGGAAAGAAGAGCTGGTTCCTGGCCACAGGTAGTTTACAGTCTAGGGGAAGTACTAACCAGTAAGTGAATTTGCAGGCAAACATGGCAGGTGTCAAGTATTTATAAAGAGGCTCATATTTTCAGATTCATTGGAACTGGGCAACAATTCCTTTATGATCAAAAGGATTATATCAATTATATTCATTGTTGAAAATGTCTCTAATTAGGGTTATGTCAGTTGTAGGGGGTCACCTCTAGCTAGTGTGAGGGCTTGACTTAGGAACTGACCTGATGGTACTGCCTTCTTTTAATCTCTTTATCAGAACTTTATCACTTGTCATTCATGTTTTGTTTAGGGAACAAAAAGTATTAAAAGTCTTTACTTACTGTATGTCAGGCGCTATTCTAGAAGCTACTGAGAATAGGTAGAACTATCCTGCTGAAGCTAAGCCCTGGTCCTTCAACTACATTATTGATGGTTTACACATCCTGTAGGGAAGAGAAGATTACATAGATTGATTTGCTGAAGTTCTTTATTGCTCTCAGGCTGCAAGGCAAACAAAGTGAAATCTTAACCGTCTTACTGAAGTAATTATATTCGGAACTTGGCATGTAGCAGGTATTTAAGTGTTTGCCAAATGAAGAGGGCTGGTTTGGCTCACAGGTGAAGGGGTTGTATGGAGGTTTCAGGTAATCAAAGTCTTCAGGAAAAGTCCATTGTCAGAATTGGCAGATGAAACACTGACTGTATTCTCTTTTTATGTTAAGACAAGCGTAGCATCTGGATGGTAGAACATAGTCCACTCTGTTCTTAACTGACCTTAGAGTGTTAGATTCTGTATTTAATGCACCATTTTAAGATGGGCATTAAAGATTCATTCATAAAATTAATTTGTTCAGAGGGTGGCAAGGGAGTCTAGAGACAATTACTTGATAAGTATTTGATTGGAAGGACATGTGGCATTTATATGAGGATGCTAGGGCATTTATGTATTCTATTGATTAAATGAATTAGGATTCATGAAAACTTTCTTCAAATATTTGAAGTGTTGGTGTGTTGGGGGGCAGGTTGAGTGCTTTCACACACACATAAAGGAGCAGATGTAGAGAACTAGGAAAACTAAATATGTTAATAAAATAACACATTTAAGAGAAGAAAGCAGAATGCTGCTAGTAGAGAAGCATAGTTTTGAAACCAGAATGTGACCAGTAGGAATGCTCTGTGGTTACAAATAACGTGTTCATGAACATCTTGGTCTTGGAAAGAAGAGATAGGCCTTGAGAAGAAGAGATATTAACATATTAATTAAGCAAAAGTGTATTTTCTGTTATTGTAATGGCATTATCGTATACGATAATGGTATTAAATTATTAGAGACCGCAGGCATTATTTTGAATTTAGGATTGCAAAGTCATTATAGGAGAAGCATGCTGAATAACCTAAGATTAAAATAAGACCCAAGAAGGCAGAATTCAATAGCAAGTTAGTATTTAGTTTTCTGACACTGTCTTATTTTTAAGGGTGCTGTCTAATCACACATACTCAGGTTTGGGGATGGGAGCGTTACGGAAGATGGAGAAACAATAGTGGACAGTCTTGTTAGAAAGCTCAGGAGGATGTCCTCAAGTTCTGAAAATCGGAAAATTGGAGAAAATGCTCATGAGGTCTTTCTTATTTTAGCGAGAAAAATTTGAGACTATTTTAGTGTTCACACATACTTTCCTCTTCAGGGTTAGCATTTAATACACACAGGCTAGTAGGGTTTGGAAGCTAGTATTTAATGATTGTCCTTCCTTTAATGACTGTAGAATAATTAACTGTGCTAGGCACTGTTCTAGGCTCCAGAAATAACAGTGAACAAAACCATTTATTTCCCTATTTTCTAGTGGAAAAGAATAAAAATTAATACTTTTTTAATGTTTGGTACTGATTAGTGCTTTGCAGAAAATGAAGCTGAATAAGAAAGTGACAGTAAAGCCATTTTAAATTAGATGGCCAGGATAAACGTCTGAGAAGTTAACATTTGATCAGAGATCTACGTCATGTGAGGGGTGTGAAAAGGGCTCAAGGCTAAGGAAGTAGCAAGTGCCAAGTCTTGAGAAGGAGATTGTAGTCTGAGCGTAGCAGAGTTGCCCGGGAGAGAGGTGGGAAGTGAGGTTAAATCAGATCATAACCTTGTAGTTCTGGCTTTTAGCAAGAGTGAGATGAGACTCTATTGGAAGATTTTAAAGTAGTTACACTAGATTTTATTTAACAGGATAACTCTGATGTGTTGAGGGTACCTTTGTTAAGCAAAGGTAAAAGGATGACAGACCAGTTAGGAGTCTTTTGCAGTAATCCAGGCAAGAGATGATGGTGGCTTGGATTAAGTTGATAGAGGTGAAGGGTTGGACTCCAGAGATATTTTGAAAGTTGTGGCAACTAGATTCATTGGCAATTTGGTATATGTGAGGTGTGCGGGAAAGAGAGGAACTAAGTTTTTTTTTTGTTGTTTATCTTGAATATCTTAGGAGAATTGTCATTAACAGAGATGGAGAAAACAAGAGAAGCACATTTTGAGGGGAAGATCAGGATTTTGTTCTAGACATGTTAAGTAAGAAATCTAAATCAGATGAGCAGTTAACAATATGGGTAAAATAATAACAGACATAAAATAATAAAACTTATTTTCTTATGCACATAATAAAACCAGTTCCAGACCATTTTACCATAAATATGGTAACATGGGAACAGTGAATTTCCTTTAAAACTGAGAATTTCTTTGATTTTAGTAGTAGCTTTGCTTTTTAGCTTTTAAAATATGTTTTATAGCTATTTAATCATCAAGACCATTTTGTCAGTCTTTCTCTAGAGTTACATATATAGAACATCCTGGAGTCCACCATGAATGGGCAGTTGGATCTGAGTGGGAAGCTAATCATCAAAGCTCAACTTGGGGAGGATATTCGACGAATTCCCATTCATAATGAAGATATTACTTATGATGAATTAGTGCTAATGATGCAGCGAGTCTTCAGAGGAAAACTTCTGAGTAATGATGAAGTTACAATAAAATATAAAGATGAAGGTAAGAGTGTTTCTCAAGTTTTTAAAAATCTTAAGTATTATATGTATTCTTTTGCCCATTTTTCATTGAACTCTGAATAAAAATTGTTTCCTCCTATGATAATTGAGTACCACTTTCTTTTATTTAAGGGAATGCCTATGTAGTTAATTATACTTATAAGTTAAAAATTTGCCAAGTGATTTATTATTAGAAGGGGATGCTATTAGAAGGGGATATGTTAGGATACTGTTGCACATTTTTCCAAGCCATATGTTTTTCTTTTATGCCTGTACAATTCTGGCTTCCTTTTTGCTTTAAAACCAAACTTTCACTCATATTTCCCAAAGTGAAAGGGATGTTAGTACATTTTGTATGAGAAAGGCTTCATGGTCAGCTAAGTATTGAAAAGCTGTTTTTTTGCAGGAGTTTTCAGAGCACATAATATTCTGATATACTTTCTCAGTTTATGCAGTGATCCTAGGCTGATTTGACTACAAAACTTTTTATGGAGATGGATTTTACCGGACAAATACATCATCAACGACATAGTGGAATTACATTAGTAGACTATCTTTTTTTTTGGAAACATAAAGCATTTGTTTATTATTTCTATAATCAAGGCAAAATCTCTTAAAACAAGTGGTCTTGATAATGGAAATATAATCAGAATCATTATTCCTGCATTTACAGTTTGTTCTCTGCTGTTCCGACTGCAGGATTTCACACCTGCCTCAACAGACTCTCTTTATTTCTTTTTCTTTTAACCTGTCATCTTTGTTAACATCTCTAGTGAAATTGGGCTTTGGGTGGTTACCGGTATCTTTATTACTGCTGAATTTATTTCCAGTCTGTTTCATCTTGATCTCAGCACTTGGCACTGCTATCCACAGCATCGTTTTATAAGTGCTCTTATTTCTCTGACGCTGTGCTGTCTCAGTTATCTTATCCCTAATAGCTTCTTTATTTCTCTCTGTGTGTCGGTTTAAAGTAATGTTAGCTGTTAGCATAAAAATCTTAAAATCTCAGTGGTTTAACACTCAAGAAATCATTCAGGGGCCCAGGTTGACAGAAGCTCTGATATCTTCAATACATGGCTTACAAGCTCACCTTGAGCATTGGCATTTAGCAAGCAGATGCATGAAGACGGAGTGTAGAGCATTACATGGGAGATTGTACTCTCTAGGCCTGGAGGTGGTATGTGTCATTTCAGCTCACATCACATTGACCAGACCCCAGTCACATGACTGTGCTGAGATGTTAGTGGGTTGGGTGGGAACTGTCCCTGGTTGGATAGCCACTTTCTAACAACTTACCCTGTGGAAGGGTAGTATAAATCACTGATGGCCAACTAAGCCAATTATTTCACTGGAGGTATAATATGCCTTTCATTTTTTCCATATTTCATATAATGTTGAAAAGTGAAAGTGTTAGGTGCTCAGTCGTGTCCCACTCTACGCAACCCCATGGACTATAGCCTGCAGGCTCCTCTGTTTATGGGATTCTCCAGGTAAGAATACTGGAGTGGATAGTTATGCCCTCCTCCAGGGGATCTTCCTGACCCAGGGATCAAACTCACATCTCTTGTGTCTCCTGCATTGGCAGGCAGATTCTTTACCAGCTGAGTCACAGGGGAAGCCCCTTCATCTAATGTTACCCAAAACTAATTTTTGAGGGTCGTCCATGTTAAGGAACAAAAAAGGAGAGAGTTTTCTTCTTATTCTCTTCCCTAGTAACCTCATCTCTTTACAATAGATTGATTATCCCGTTTGACTTCCAAATGTGTGCGTAAATGTGATCCGTGTGTTCTTTTTTTGTTTGTTTGACTTTACAGCTCAAGTTTTTAATGGTTTTACCTGAGATGATTTGCTCTTACCTCAGAGCTGACAGTGAACTTGGGCAAACTCCGGGAGATGGTGGGGGACAGGGAGGCCTGGTGTGCCGCAGTCCATGGGGTTATGAAGAGCTGGACGGGACTCAGCGACTGAGCAGCAAAGCCGGAGATGATTTGCTCTTACTTCAGAGTTGGCGTATCTTAAACCGCCTTTGCTGTTTTACTGCCTTTCTCTTAACTCATCTTTGTTTATGGAAGGGTCAGCCAACTCCTCCTTTAAAGGATCACATAGTAGTTTAGAATTGCGGGTCCTATAAGGCTTTGCTATTCTTTTTTCTAGAACCTTTTAAAATTATAAAAACTATCCTTAGTTTGAATTCTTTAAGCCAGAATTTATCCATTGATTGTAATTTGTGACTCCCTAGCTTAGGGTATCCTCATTGTTGAAACTGTTTTCTACATCTGGTTATCACATTTAATTTATTTTTCATCGTGTTTTTGAGTGCTTTTTTAAATTATACAGATTTGTGTTCTATAGATTGTATTGGGCACTAGTTTGGAGAGCTGACTTAGGTAAAGAATTCCTGATGTCATAGATACTCTATTTCTGTTGGGGAGATCAGGAAAGAAAAAACCAGTTATAGAAATTTACTTCTTTTACATATGTACTTAAAAATATGTTTATGAGTAGAATCCCTAAAGTTGAGCATTAGATGTGTATGTTTTAAAAAAAAACAAAACACTGGTCTGCTGTAGAGAGATGATAAAACTCTCAGTTATGGCTTTAATTGCCATCTTTATCCAAAATAAGCGGCCTAATCAGTGTTAAAACTGGTGTGCAGAGCATGGCTGGAGCAGCCTCTCAGCCTCCCCATGACAGCCCCGCTCCCCGAGCTGTGTCTGAGGATATCTTGCAATGGCTTCTCTTCTGTTCTTTCCCTAACCTTTTTTTCCCTAGCCCTTTGAAAGCTTTTGAACAGGCAATTGATAGGCTGATGATAGTATTTGTTATCCTTGGGATCTAGGGGATTTCAGAAATTTGTGTACATGAGTATTTTTCCTGAGGAGAATTGATGGTTTTCATCTTAGTGTTGAGATGACTGGGGCCTGAAAGACTCAACTGTCTACCCATTTATTAGAACAATTTTGCAGGAAAAAAGTTTGCAACCTTTTTAGTTACTGTTACATATGGCTTCCCCTCCGTTTGTGTCAGTGGTGTTTTACTGTGCTTAGAATTAAAATTTGAACCTTGAGAAGTTTCTGATAAATATATTTAAATATCTTAGAAAAGATTTCATTCTAAACTGTTATTTCCTTCAGGTGATTAGTAAAAATTACATTAATCTTAGCTATGTGTTGGCTCTTCTTATAAGAATAATATAAATATCTTGCCACGAAAGAAATAAAATTTATTTAGTATCCTTTTGGATAAATACGTCTTCCCTAGATCCTTTATGCTTTAAGGTTTTATGGAAGATTCTCTATGCTCTGTGATCCACATTTTGCATTTTAATGGATATATATCCTAGCTTACTACTGATGCAAATCTGAAATTTTTATTTGTTTCAGATGGAGATCTTATAACAATTTTTGATAGTTCTGACCTTTCCTTTGCAATTCAGTGTAGTAGGATACTGAAACTGACATTATTTGGTAAGTGCTAAACTAATATATTTACTCTTCTTTGTATTTTTATGAAATACTTTTTAGCTTTTTTCCTTTTAAAGATTCAAAATTAAGTGATAATTTTTTCTGCTATATCAGAATTTTTAAATTTTAAGGCTTAACTATATTCTTTGAAGATTAATAGAAAGTAGACATCTTTTAAATAACCCATCTGCTGTTACCCTAAATAGTAATGTATGCCACTTGTATAAGTGTTTCCAGGATTGAAAATAATTTCAGGGTTAAAACTGCAATTTAGTTTAATTCTTTAACAATATATAATTGTTTTCTAATGTAGTATGTTTTTACTTATTCTCAGGGTTTAATGTATAGGACTGATACCTACATGAGTTTGAGCAAGCTCCAGGAGTTGGTGAGATGGACAGGGAGACTTGATGTGCTGCAGTCCATGGGGTCACAAAGAGTTGGACACGACTAAGCGACTGAACTGATACTTTTTTTAGACATTATTTTTTAAGGAGTATTTCAAGATCTGAGATAGTTCTGATTAAAAAACAAAAACATAAGACTAAATTTAATCTTACAGATTTTATTTTCTTATAGATCATGACAGATTGGCAAGGCAGAACACTTAAGGGAAAAGATAGAAATGATTGCAAAGTTAAAGTAGTAGCATGGTTATGTGAAAAAAAAATGTGGACTTTTTTCCTGAATATGTTGGTTGGCACTTTTAAAACTTCTGTAGCACTGACTCTCACAGTTCCATGAAATGGGATCAACGGCCAGCTGGTTTAATTTGTGTTTATTTCATCTCCATCTAAGAAGGGTGAATGTGAATCACTTTAAAATGCTAGTAACAAAAACTACTTAACTTTTTTAAAAAATAAAAAGTATCTCTTTACAATATTGAGTCTTAAAATACCTAACCACTATTGGCCAGCTACCAGGCATTAGGCAAACTGAAAATCTTCATCTCAGAAACACTGAGAATGTACTGGATAAACAATACTGAATATATTTTTTGAATTACACACCTAAGGTTGCTCAGGAATGTGAGGAAGATGTCAGGGACCAAAATATAGCTGAAATGAAAAACCAGGGCCTGAAGTACCAAAAGCTGAGGCTTGGGACGCTTTTTGGTGGTGATGTTGAAGGTTTTAGTCTGCATGATCTAAGGACTTGTCACTTGCTGTCTACGTGGTCCTAGACCCTCAGTGACTTTACTGTCAAAAAGCAGGTTGTAGAAGAAAAATATCTCTTCATTGGTAGAGGAAAAGTCAAGAAACTGATAAGGAAACTCTCATCTATCCCAAGCTGTCAGAGGTTTGTGAAGGCTCTCTTAAGGATGTATAACCATGACCCTTTGGAAACTCCCACACCCAGATACCACCATGAAAAGTGCAAGAAACAAAGGCAAAAATCTTCTCTGGAGGGTATATGTTCTCAATCCAAATAACATAGGCTTCTACAGATAAAATCCTGTTGATGAACTTAAGAGTTCAAAACTGCAGGACACATGAAACATCCACGTGAACAAGAAACAATGGGTACAACTAGTAGTAGGATTAGATTTCTAAGAACTTAGTAGAAGTGTTAATAAAATAAGTATTGTTATTAGACATAAAAGAAGAAATAATATAAGAACTAGGCATTATGGAAAAACATTAAAAAAAACTTAAGGTAGATAAACAGAATCTGTTGTATAGTACAGGGAATTATATTCAGTATCTTGTAATAACCTATAATGGAAAAGAATCTGAAAAAAGAATACACATACACAATACATACATATATATGTGTATGTATAACTGAATCATTTTGCTGCACACCGGAAACTTAACATTGTAAATCAACTGTATGTCAAAAAACAAATCCCTTAGTAAAGAACTTAAGATGATTTCTGGAAATGAAAAATATAATCATTGACATTAAATACTAAATGGAGAGAGCAACAGATAAGTGACAGCTGATGAGGGATTTAGTAAAGTGCAAGGCAGTCTAAAGAAATGAGAGAATAGAGCACAAAAGCACAGGGTTGGAGAATAATGAGAGAGGATTTGAGAAAGTCTAGCCTATTTCCTGGGGACGGAAATGGGAACCCACTCCAGTATTCTTGCCTAGAGGATGCTGTAGATGGAGGAGCCTGGTGAGTTGCTGTCCATAGGGTCACACAGAGTCATGACTGAAGTGACTTAGCGGGCATGCATGCATTGGAGAAGGAAATGGCAACCCACTCCAGTGTTCTTGGCTGGAGAATCCCAGGGACAGAGGAGCTTGGTGGGCTACCATCTATGGGGTCACACAGAGTCGGACACGACTGAAGCCACTTAGCAGCAGCAGCAGCAGCCTATTTCCATTAAGACTCTAAACACGGAGAGATTAGGGGAGTGGAAATATATGAGGAAGAAATGAATAAAGAATTTTTCAGAATTATGTACATTATAGATACCTTCAGTTATAGGAGGCGTGGTGGATCCTGGGCAGGGTAAGTAAAAATAAATCTCCATTGGATGTATTGTCATGAAACTGGAGAATATATAAGACAGATAATTTTCAAAGTAGTCTGTGCTGCTAATAGACTTCTTCATATTAATAGTAATAGAAAATAGATGACAGTAGAATAACATCTTACACTTTTCAGAAAAAGATGGATCGAAAAGTAGCATTCTTTGGTCTGTTAAACTTGAGGAATAAGGAGAAATAAAATCATTTTCAAACATTGACTAAGGATTTACCAGTCTTGGATCCTTGTTAAAAGAATTTTTTTAAATGGTTAGTCAGCAAGAATGAAATTTGAGTCCAGAAAAATGGTGAAAGATGCAAGAAGTTGTGAGCAGATAAACTGGTTGGCATGTGTAAATTTAAATGAGCACTGATTATTTAAAAAGAATAGCTTTAGAAACAAGATGGGACAAAATACTGAGAAATATATGTAAGAATGGAGAGGATGATAGGAATTAAAATATTGTAAAGACCTGGATTATTTGGGAGGGGGATAGTAATTAACTTAGGTTTTTTAAATTGAAGTATGCATTTCTAAAATGTAAGCATGATTATTGAAAGTCGAAATAGCCAGTAAAGGGAAAAGAAGGAAACAAAGGGTACTTGGTTAGCTGAATGGTGAGGAAGGAGGAAAAGAAACAGAGAGAAAACTTAATAAATAGAAAGTAGCACAAAATACTAGCCACAGTACACATAAACGGACTAAACAAACAGAGTTAAAAGACAGACTCTTGTATTGGTTAAACAGAATTTTGTTACATGCTGATTATAAGAGAGATACCAGAAGATTATTGTGCAGAGTTTGAAAGTAAAAGGCTAGATAAGTTTGTAAACAAAACAAAGCTAGTTAGTAATATTAACAGAATTGACTAATTATTAAGTGAAAATTTTATTAGTAATAGTCACTTCATTGTGATAAAAAATAATTCTCTGGGAAGATGTAACAATTCGGAACATTTATACATCATAGCCTTAGATTTTTCTTCAAGGAAAAATTGACAGAAAAAGGAAAAATTTGTAATCATCAGAGAACTGTTAATACTCTTCTCTTCAAAACTGATAGATCAAGCAGCCTCAAAATTTAAGCAAAACAGATACCGGCTTGATCATGTGCATCTAGCAATCAGGACAGGATTCAGTTTTGCTTTAGTGCATTTGGACATTTATAAAAGTTGACCATCTATTAGGTTTTCCAGTGAGTCTCAGTAAATATCAGATAAGGAATATGTTAAAGATCATTTTCTGTGGTTTCATTAGAAACTGTTGGGCAAAAAAGGTAACCCAAACTCCCATATTTTTGCAGATAAAAATATGCTTTTAGGTAACATACCATAGAAGAAGTCATATTAGGAATTAGATTTCTAATTAGTGATGATTTTTACATGACAAAATTTTTAGAGTATGCTAAAGCTAAATACAAAAAGGATAGTGTAAGTCCAGATAACTTAGAAAAAAGAAAATAATAAAAAGCAGAAATGAGCTAGAAGTTGGGGGAATTGATGGGGTCAGTGATTTTGAAAATATATAACTAGCAAACCTCTATTAAGTTTACTTTTTTTAAAAAAAAAGGCACAAGGAAGCAATGTTAGGAATGAAAGGGAGTTTAACCTCAAAGATTAATACATTGCTGTGAAGGAGAATGAGCACCTTGGAGAACAACAGGATGTCAGTAAAAATGTGTTAGAAAGGATTTTTCATAGGGCTTGAGCTTGTGTTAGATGGTTTTGCATAGGGTTGAAGGAATGGGGCTTTGCTCTAGATTGGCTGTTGTCAGGAAGTGGGGGTAGTCCTCTGATAGGTAGTAATCCCATGATTTATGATTTACCTATTAGGTAGTAGTCCTATGATTTATCTTACTAAATCTTATCCAAAAGATATGGGGGGTGAACTGAGGCTAAAGCTTGCAATTGGTAAAATAGTGTCACTCACAATTAGCCAGGGATGTTTGGTCATTTTTGTTGTCTGGTCCATGTTTTTATGTCTGAGTTCTCACATGATTATGGACTGGCTTTCTTTTTTGTTTTGAGCTACATCAGTCCCAAAGTGATCTTTAATGATAGCTGGTGGTGGTCTTTCAGTTCAGTTCAGTCGCTCAGTCATGTCAGACTCTTTGTGACCCCATGAACCGCAGCACACCAGGCCTCCCTGTCCATTACCAACTCCCGGTGCCCACCCAAACCCATGTCCATTGAGTCAGTGATGCCATCCAACCATCTCATCCTCTGCCGTCCCCTTCTCCTCCTGCCCTCAATCTTTCCCAGCATCAGGGTCTTTTCAGATGAGTTAGCCCTTTGCATCAGATGGCCAAAGTATTAGAGTTTCAGCTTCAACATCAGTCCTTCCAATGAACACCCAGGACTGATTTCATTTAGGATGGACTGGTTGGATCTCCTTGCGGTTCAAGGGACTCTCAAAAGTCTTCTCCAATACCACAGTTCAAAAGCATCAATTCTGCTGCGCTCAGCTTTCTTTATAGTCCCAACTCTCATATCCATACATGACCACTGGAAAAACCATAGCCTTGACTAGACGGACCTTTGTTGGCAAAGTAATGTCTCTGCTTTTTAATATGCCATCTAGGTTGGTCATAACTTCCCTTCCAAGGAACAAGCATCTTTTAATTTCATGGCTGCAATCTTGCTTTAAAAAAAAATTTTATAAAATGCAGTTGATGTACTGTTGGTGTGTTCTGAAATTGTTTATGTTCAACAACCTACATGTGAATACCATGCCAGCTTAGAGCAACACAAAAGCCTGTCTTACAGTACAGGGCCAGTTCTTAGCTTTCAGGAGCTCCTTTTCTTCTTTTCAGCTATTAAAGAGAAAACAGTAATACCCAGTAAAAGCCAATAATTGATACAGGTAGGAAATTATATTGAACTTTCTCAGAAATACATAGGTAGTATGTAAAATACTGGTGGATTAGCTTTTAAAAGCTTTTATTGGTTTGATGTTTGAAACATGTTCTACAAAGAATCTCCCGGAACCTTTATTTTCAGGTAGATGTCCTTTTCTAATTTGATGCCTTAGGAATTTGTAAATATGTAAGATATACACACACACATACACATATAAATTGTCAGTATACAAAATGCATAAAAAACTTTAGTTTAAGTTTTGAACTCTTACTTTGAGGTTTTCATTCAGAACTTTGTGTCACTTTTTTATAAATTAATAATCTCAGTGGTGACAGTCTTTGTTGCTGGAAGAAGGATCCTTTTTTTTTTTAGTTAGCTGAAAGTCATTTGGATAAAATGGGTAATTAAATGAGGTAATATTACCCTTTAAAAAAAAGCCCAATGATTATTGAATAATCTCTGACTTTTTCTGGCTTGTGTGCTTATTTTAAAATAACTGCTTTGAAGGACAGTGGTGATGTGAATTTGTAAATTCTGCATGTTTTTAAAAGAGGTTACTTTTTATTTAGGGCAGTTATTTTAGGTAGCTAATTTTTTATTGGGTCAGAAGTAGGCAAGAAGGATAACAGACCTACAGTCATACCTTTAATAAGGTATTTATTGTATTATTTCAAGCTATAAAAGAATTGTGTGAAGTAAAATGAGCCTTTGAAGGTACATAATTTCTATTAAAATATAGTATATTAAAGCTTCTGTAATTATACTTTATTTCACTGTAGTTTAATTCTTTTAATGATATTTTTTCTTTTTTCTTTTTTTTTTTTGGTGGGGCTTATAGGTCATAAGCCATAGGTCATCAGCAAAGACTGGTGAATATTTACTTGTTCCAAAAATAAATTAGCAATGAAAATCCTTTCCTTAAAAAGTTATTTGAATGATATCAATAGGTATCTTGTTTGAGTTCAACTTTTTAAAAAGTTATTTTGATTTTTCCTTGTTACATATAATTCTACTTATATATTTATTCAGGAATATTTCTTAAGTTTAAGAAAATGAATGCTTTTATTCCAGTTAATGGCCAACCAAGACCCCTCGAATCAAGTCAGGTGAAACACCTTCGTCGAGAACTGATAGAACTTCGAAATAAAGTGAATCGCTTACTGGACAGCTTGGAACCACCTGGAGAACCAGGCCCGTCCTCCAGCATTCCTGAAAACGGTAGACCGTGAAGTCATTTTATTCTGATTTATCCTTAAGACTTTTTGCAGATTAAAAAACAAATTCTTCAGCAGGAGTAAAATGGCACGTCCATTGTCATCCTTTCTTGTTTCTGTGTCTGTGCTAATATTCAGTTATTCAATATCTGGTTTCCTAGACCTGGCTGTTCATCAAGATTGTTGTCGTGTTAGTCACTCAGTTGTGTCTGACTCTTTGCGACCCCACGGACTGGAGCCCACCAGCCTCCTCTGTCCGTGGAGTTCTCCAGGCAAGAATGCTGGAGTGGGTTGCCACGCCCTTCTCCAGGGGATCTTCCTGACCCAGGATCGAACCCAGGTCTCCCACATTACAAGCAGATTTACTGTCTGAGCTACCCAGGGAACCTTGTTCATCAAGATTACAGGGAGATTTTATTACACCAATCCTGGATCCCATCACAGACCTGGAGGGTAGGGCTGGGAATCCCACTGTTAATCCCATTGTGCTGTCTGGGTGATTGTTTCACAGGTAGTCTTAGACTCCTGGGTTATGACATAGGTCAATTTTCAAATCCCTTTGACTCTTGAACTCTTTTCAGTGTTACAGTTAATTAATGAACCTTAGGAATGGAAATCATTTCTTGAGTTTTATGTGATATATGAAGTAGTTTCAAGTAAAAGTAATTTTAGATTAGTACATTCAAATGTCGAAATGTTTATCTTAAGCACAGTGTTCATAGTATGCAAAAATTTTTTTCCCCATTTACAGATGACTACTATTTATGTTATAATAAATATGACATACTGTTTATGTTATATTATGACAAATTTGGAACTGAAAGTAGTTTGGGGACCAAATATTAAATGTAGACTGGAATTTAAATATGGCTTGAAAGTAGATTTTAAAAAACTTGCCTTCTCAACTTTTAATATTCTTAGATGTTGCACTTTAAAAATATACACTTTTTAAAAATCACTTTTGTGTTTGTGTGTAAGTTTCACAGGTTTAAAACTGTCTATATAGTGAAATAGTATTTTATAGATTTTGGATTACTGGTTATAAAGGGCTTAATAGAAGATGACTTTGTGGGAAAGTAACATTGTATAATCTCTTGCAACCTTTAGGTTCTGAAATACTCTAAATTTTGGAGTTTAATTTATAGTTATAGTTTAAATAAAGATGCCTTTCTCAATCATTTTCTGCTTTCTCCAGCCATATGGAATTGTGTTAATGGTAGATGACCTGATAAATATTGGGTGATTGATTAGTAATTTCTAGTTCCACCTCTAGATTTCAGAATATATTAAAAAGACTTGCTGAGGTACAATGAAATCTTTCCAGCCTCTTTATGATAAACCCTTTGTATTCAGGTCAAAGCACATTGCCTTTTCTTGACCTGTCTCTCCACACAAAAATCAAAACCTTGGCCATTTTCCCAGAAGAAATCATAGATGTCGATATAACAACACTTGCATATAATTTTAGGGGCTTGAAGCATCTGTAGAGTATTATGAAACTTAGATCAAAATTCAGTAAGTAGAGCCAGTACTGGGTAGAAATTACCTATAGATTTACAAGCTTTTTGGTTTTGGTGAAACAGCCTTTCTGTTCATTACTTCTTGCTACATACTGCTTTTCTTTATGAGTTTATTTCCATGCGTTCATATGTTTTATTGTTCATCTCTCACCTGTGTTAATGAAAGAGATGTTAAAAATTGGCTTCTCCTCTGCATGTTGGGAATTATATCATATGTTGTTTCTTTATGTGGCCATCCTTCTAGTCATTGTGTCGTGAGTTGCCTAATGAACTGAATATGACATTCTGTGTTTTATTCTTATAGACAGTTGTAGCTTATTTTTTTGATTGCTCTCCTGTACTTAGAAAGATTGCTTAACTCTTG
The DNA here is from genome assembly GCF_019320065.1 of Cervus canadensis. NCBI lineage: Eukaryota > Metazoa > Chordata > Mammalia > Artiodactyla > Cervidae > Cervus > Cervus canadensis. Next base: position 41,066,288 of record NC_057412.1, read on the forward strand.
ACCCTCCTTTCTTTTATGAAGTTTCCTAAGCTTCTAAGCTGTTAGAACATATTCTGATTTAATAATCTTCTCAAGGGGGGAGAAAAGAAACAAAAACATAAAATAAGCTGCATCAGAAACTTTCAGAAACATCAGAACGTCTAGCTCACCAGAAAAAACGACTACCAGTCAGCTGTCAGAGCTCTTCAGAATCCTGTGGCTTGCCCTCACCCAGAACATGCAGCTACCTATGTCCTTCAGCGTCTACTTCTGTAGTGGGCTTGCTGGACAGGTGCTTTCCTCCGTGAGTCAGATGATGTGTGGGTCACCTTAAATACTGGACTGACCTGTTGAAGTATCTCTGCAGTAGCTACTGGAGCAGATAGTAGGCTAGTGGATATATATTGTGTTTCCTGATGAATTTAGTTTGCCATAAGTGGAAGGATGCATAGGTATTGAAAGATAGCAGTGTGAAGGGAAATAATCCTAAAATTGGTGTGATATGCTCTTGGGATATGGTCTTAGAATTGAAGGAGGGAAGTTGGTGAGGAAGATGGATGACTGGCAGGCATTTTAAAGGAGTACTTATAAAAGTTTTCCTACCGAGATTTAGGAGATACTGTTCTAACTAGAGGAATGATAAGAATAAAAGAGCTGCAAGCCCGTGTGTACTTACAGTCCACTTGGTTCATAACATTTTTTCACAAGATCAATTTTGGTCGTGATCACAGAGATGATCTAATGCTCATTTACTTGGTTGGTAACAGAAAGGAATTGATAACATAAGTTACTTCAGTAAATGGTTAGCAGTTTTCTTTTTGTTTACTCGTTTAGTTTGTTTTGTTTGTAATTTTTTTTTAATATTGCAAGTTTCTATTTATAAAATGTACGTTATTCTTCAATCTTTTCTTTCACAAGGTAGTAGTATAAATGTGTATTTAGAACCTTAGTATCCTTAGAAGAAAAGTGGGTGGTTTAAAATTTTTCCTGCTCACAATGTTTAAAATTCTACTTTTCAAAATATTTTATTATGGAAAAATTTTAATATGTACGAAAGTAGGCATAATAGTATAATGAATCCCATGAACCCTCACAGCTTCACCAGTTATCAACTCACAGTATCATATCATCTATACTCACACGTTTCCACCCCTCCCATGTTGTTTTGAGTAAATTTCAGACACACATCTTTTATCTGTAATAAGTATTTTAAAGAAAGACATAGTAAATTAAAATATGTGTTGGCTTGAGGTTTCCATGTACCAATAGATAAGTAGAAGTAAAGCATAAAAGTTGATAATCATAACTTTAGTTAAAAAGCTTTTTATCCTTTTAGAAAATAAAGCATTAGTGCAAAATATGTGTCTGATACTAGGATATATGTCATAGGACTCCAGAAAGAAGGGTAAAATATTTCTCTGTGTAAAGATGCTTGTATTTTTTTTTTCTTATCTGATAATTCTTAGGGAAGTACATAGATATAATTTTTTATAAAAGGTATTACTTATCTTGCATTTCTTTTTGACCTCACCCCCTATTTTACAAAAAAAAAAAAAGTATAAATAGGAACAAAGAAGAAAGGAAAATTATAATCCTGTACTCAGAGATACCCTCACCATTCCAGACTTTATGCACATATGTATTTCGCTATCATGTATTTTTTAGGCCTTATTGAATATAGATAAAATAGAAACAAGTTTTTGCTTATTTCTTTTATAGATACTGTGGATGGTAGGGAAGAAAAGCCTGCTGCTGCTGATTCTTCTGGTAAACAGTCTACTCAGGTTATGGCAGCAAGTATGTCAGCTTTTGATCCTTTAAAAAACCAAGATGAAATCAATAAAAATGTCATGTCGGCGTTTGGCTTAACAGATGATCAGGTTTCAGGTAAGTTAGTGCCTTCCTCACATCCCTTATTCTCCCTCTCCTTCCATTCTTCCCCTTCCTTCTTTAATAGACGATAACTTGCAAATGGTGAAGTGCTCAAATCTTAAGGGCTCATCTTAGTAAGTCTTTACGTATATATACACTTATGTAAAACACCAACAAGATCAAGAGGCAGATGATTTCCAGCTCCCTGCAAAGCTTTCTCATGCCCTCTCCCAGTCAGTAGAATGCTCCTCTTTAATGAATAACCCCTGATTGGTTCAAGTAAATTTTATCAAAAATAGAATTCAGAGGGTTTCCTTTTTTAAAAATATGAATCATTTTAGAATCTTATTTCAGATTTCTTGCTGGACTTAGATTATGTTTGATGGCTTAGTCTCTCTTCTGATCTTAAATTGGGGAAATTTAACTTTAAATGTAGAGTTCTGGACAGTTTAGTGTAGAAAGTGCTTTTATTTGAATGTTTTTAACCTTAAAACAGTGTCTTTACTGTGCTTTCTTTGTATATTTTGGGCATCATTTCTTTCTTTCTTTTTTTTGGGGGGGGGGGCATCATTTATTCAACATTTTTTCTGCTTTTCCTCTTTTGGGATTCCTATTACACATCCACTGGGGAGCGTGATACTATCCCATGGGTTTCTGAGGTTCCTTTTCTTCACTCTTTTTTCTCTGTGTTCTTCTGATTGAATGATTCCTGTTGATCTCTTTTCAAGTTCACTAGTGTTTTTCCTTCCATTGTCAATCTGCTGTTAAACCCTTCTAGTGAGTTTTCCCTTTCATTTATTGTGCTTTCAGCTTTAGAATTTCCATTTGGTTCTTTTTATAGTTTTAATTTTTTTTCTGTTAAGATCCCTTGCCTTTTCATTCATTAATATTGTGTCAGTTAATCGCTCAGTCGTATCTGACTCTGTGAACCCACCGGGCTCCTCTGTTCATGGAATTCCCCAGGCAAGAATAGTGAACTGGGTGGGCATTCCCTTCTCCAGGGGATCTTCCTGACCCAGGGATCAAACCTGGGTCTCCTGCATTGCAGGCAGATCTTTACCATCTGAGACACCAAGGAAGCCCTTAGTCAGGTGGTTAAGATTGTGTTTCTGTTCCATTTATTAAGGTATTTTTGTCTTAGAGTCTTGTGAGGGTTTTTGTTACTGTTGCTCTAACACTCACTCACACCACTCCTTTTTTCACCCAGAGTGAAGCCCCTGGCAGCTCTGCTCAGCGCTTTCAGCTCCAGATGCTGCTTTTTATTCTGTGCCCTCTTGGTGTCACCCTCTCCCCACCTAATTCTATGGTCAGCTGGGGCTTTGGAGCTTATATTCAGATTTTAGATCTCATTTCTTCTCATTCCTTCCTCAGTGGCTTTTCCTCAGATTTCTAGCTATGTAGCCGACCATGAAAGTAACACTGGTTTTCTGCAGCTGAAGCTGCGGAGATCACGGTTTGCTGTTTACCCACTGTAATTCCATGGAGGTAAACTCTTTCCTGGTGTTTGCTAACATTTATTTGGCTGACTTCCAATAATTTGAAGTAGTTGTTTTCTTCTTTTTTGACCAGGGTTTTAAATTGTTATTTTTGGGAGGTTTTACCTGATCACTCTACTTTGTCGCTATCAGTAACTGGAAAGATAGGATTTTTCTATTAACTTTCTTTTTCTTTGAGATTTTTATGGGGTTATTTATCAAAGAGAATTATGTAACATTCTGGAAAAGACAAATACTTGTATATCATGTATGTTGTTGGCAAAAGAAGATGTCAGATAAGTGGTCTATCTGAAAAACAGAAACTTTTGTAGATTAACTGAAACACAAGTTAATATTACAGCTTCTTAATACATAAGACTTCAAGATATGCCAAGTAGAGGGAGTAAATAGTTATATACGAGGTTAGGCTTAAAAGTTTAATGAAGAATATAGTATAGACCAGAATAATATGATCACTATGATTAATACTGTATTTGAAGACCATTTTTCTAGTAGCTCTGTATGTTGAATCGAAGTAGGAAAAACCGCACACATAGAAAATGCCAGGATACTTTGTAGTTACTTGGGTTATGTGAAAAACCCAGCAGCAGTAGTGAATGTAGACTTGGGAAGGAGGGATAAAGCATTAACGATAGGATAAGCAACAGTAATAGCTTACCTGCAGGGAGAAAAGAGGAATTGAAGTAATGTTTTTTAGAATAATAACATAGTCTTTTTGTTATCTGTGTTACCCTTCTGAGGGATGTGTGTGTATTGGTCTACATGTAGATAAACATCAGTGAAATGGCGGTGCACAGGAGTGACCACACATCTCACTCTGGCACTCATTGGTTTCTCTTGCATGGCCACTACCATTATCCTAGTTTAGGTTCTCATGAATACCCGAACTGTCTGCTTCCAACTGTACGCCTAACACAGTGCTAGGAAGTCTTGGGATAGACCAGTGCAAAGGATAGAGGTTTGGCCTCAGGGAAATTAGTCTGCTACTAATAACAAGTACTTACGTAGAGTTTTTTAGGTGGTAATCACTTTTATAAGTTCTTGTTATATAATCACTTTTAGATTTTCATTTAAAATATACTTTAGATTAGCCATATTGATATATTTAACATATTTTAATAATGTTTTAATGTTTATTTTTAATATATATTTTTGTTGAGGTATAGCTGATGCTACAATATTATATAAAGTTTCAGATGTTCAACATAGTGATTTACAATTTTTAAAGGTTATGTTTCATTTATAGTTATTATAGAATATTGGCTATATTTTCTGTGATGTATAATATATTCTTATAGCTTACTTATTGTATATATAGTAGTGTAACCTTATGAAGTAGGAATTAGTATTGCTTTGGTTACAGATGAAGCACAGAAAGAGATCAGGTAGCAAGCCTGGATTTAGAGCTGCTAAGTGGCGGCATTGGGATTTGAACCTAGGCAGTCTGGCTCCCAAACCAGTGCTTCCAACCGTACTGTTCTGTGTTGCACAAACAAAAAGAACTTAGAGAAGCAGATTTATGTCTTCAGAATGTCTTTTTTGCTCATTATAGTATTAGAACTACAGCAGATTCTCTCCATTTACTTCTTTAAAGAATTTTGAGTGGTTCAATGTATATATTAAGAGGTAGACTTTGTGAGACAGAATCAGAAAGGTGCCTGGCCAAAAGAACTCCTAGTCTAAGAGGGAAGACTTTTCTGTTTAGAAATGCAGTCAAGTCCTAATAGAAGTATACTCTATAGAAGTTCACAAGTGGAGAAAAGTATTTATGAGTGAAGAAGGCTCACTAGAAGTGTGGAGGACTATTTAAGGAATGTTTTAGATAATGTAAAACTGGAACTGTGGAGGGAATGGCAATTAATGATCACTTGGGGGAATGAATAGGAGCCTATGAGAAAAGGAATTGTGAGAAATGTTTGGAGCCTTAAAGATCAAACTAGAGGGTTGAACTTCATTTAGGGGCAGTGGAGACCCACTGAAGGATGAAATGATACTTTTGGTTGATCTACAACTAGATTGTACAAAGGGGTGGATATTTTGTAGTGCAGAGGTGAGTTTAGACTCAGGAATGTAGCACTCCACTCTATAGGGAAGGATTTCCAGTCGTAGCTTTGGATTCTTGTGGGATCAGAGCAAAGGAAAAAAGTATATATACACACATCAGTGTAGAAGGCTGCCTTTGGGCTACGCTTCTTCTGTGGCACTTTACTTTTAGTCTCTTAACCAAGCTTACTAACTGAGCTTGTTGGGGACAGATCTTGTATGAGAGACTGAGCTGACCTTTCATGACCACCCAGGGCCTCCCAGTGCTCCTGCAGAAGACCGGTCAGGAACGCCCGACAGCATTGCTTCCTCCTCCTCCGCAGCTCACCCGCCGGGAGTTCAGCCGCAGCAGCCGCCGTATACAGGAGCTCAGGCTCAAGCAGGTCAGAGTGAAGGTAAAATAGAGCTTAGAGCACACGCGTGGAAAGGTACACGTGCAGAAATGTTTATTAGGGCATTTCTGGTAATGGTGAAAAGCTTACATGTTTGTTCATGCTGTGAACACAATTGGCAATATTTTTGACCTACTGACATAGTATGCTTTCGGGTTAAAAAACTGAGTAAACAATGTCAGGTATGCTTCTGAATATTAAAAAGAAAAAAACCCCTAAAAAAGTATAAGGCATAATTTTTAGGTTCTATTTTATTTCCTTCTCCCTTCCCCTCTTGCAACTGTGTATTATTTTTGTAATTTAAGAAGATTTAAAAAGCAAAGGTTAAGCATAACGTTAGTTTTTTTTTTGAAAGATAAATAGCCTTTTATATTTTTATGCAGTTAGCAATAAGCCTTTTATAGAAAAAGCAGTATATTTTAAATCAGACTTTTTCCTCTCTAAATCTCATGTCCTCAGATGAGCAGTTTAATCTCTCTGGGTTTTGATACTCTCCCACACTGTAAATTGCGAAAAGTGGACCGAATCAGTGGTTTTCAGAGAATGTCTTTAGTCCTAAATGAAACAGAATGTTAAAAAAAACCTCAGTCGTTAAACAAGTAAGGGGGTCATTGCTGTTGTTGAAGGAGATTGCAAGCTCAGAACAGCAGGCCTCATTGAAACCCTTGGAGCGCTGCAGAACACGCCCTCAGGCTTACTCATTTAGGGTTCCTTCTAAATGTTCAGATAGTCTTTCTTTCAATTGCTTCTGCATATAAGGCCTTTTAAAGCCTCATATTTTACTTTAAAAGTCACCAGGTGGTGCTCTATCTGTATAAAGGGGTCAGGTAGTGTGACAGGATGTAGTTCAGCACCAGAAGCAAGTGACTAAGTTTACCAGTCAAGTTACATAAATCTCCCCAAACAGCCTTAAATGAAGGGGCACTTTTGTAATAGATTCCTAATTATTCTGGGTACTTTTAGATTTTTCCTGTTGGACGAATGGTAGTGGGGACTTTTTCAAATTAGGGGTCTCCCAAGGTTCATTTTTCATTTAATTAAATGAATTTCATTTAAATTGTTCATTTAATTATATGTCTTAAGTCTTTTATTTTTTTAAATAGCTGTCAACCCTACATGTTTCTAAAGTCAAAACTATGTATGTGAACATGCTGTATAACAGTTTATGCTAAAACATAGATACTTAAAATGGCAAAAAATTATTATCTCACAGTTTCAGAATCAAGGATCTGGGAGAAGCCTCAGTTCTGTTCAGTTCAGTTGCTCAGTCATGTCCGACTCTTTGCGACCCCGTGAATCACAGCACGCCAGGCCTCCCTGTCCATCACCAACTCCCGGAGTTTACTCAAACTCATGCCCGTCGAGTCGGTGATGCCATCCAACCATCTCATCCTCTGTCGTCCCCTTTTCCTCCTGCCCCCACTCCCTCCCAGCATCAGGGTCTTTTCCAATGAGTCAACTCTTTGCATGAGGTGGCCAAAGTATTGGAGTTTCAGCTTCAGCATCAGTCCTTCCAATGAACACCCAGGACTGAGCTCCTTTAGGATGGACTGGTTGGATCTCCTTGCAGTCCAAGGGACTCTCAAGAGTCTTCTCCAACACCACAGTTCAAAACCATCAATTTTTCGGTGCTCAGCTTTCTTCACAGTCCAGGGAGAAGCTTAGCTTGAAGGTTTTGGTTAAGGGTTTCTAGTGAGGTTACAGTCATCTGAGGCTTAATTTGAACTGAAGAATTCATATCTTAAGAAGACTCCTTCATATGGTTGTTGGCAAGAGACTTCCATTTCCTCACCAAATGGATCTCATGGGCTGCCTAGGTGACTTCGTGACATGGGAACTTCCACCAGAGCCAGTGGTCAAGACAGAGTAAAAGGAGATGGCTGTCTTTCACTACTTGTCCTCAGAAATGTCAACATCATTTTTTATATTCTAATGGCATATGTTGTTCTGTTGCCCAGTCATGTCCGACTCTTTGTGACCCCATGAACTTCAGCATGCCAGGTACTAATGGTATATAGGTCAGCCCGATTCAATGTGAGGGGACTACACATGAGAATGAATACACATGTATTTATTGCTTGTTGTTTGCTAATTTTTTGTATTATGGAGTTAATCTTTCTAATTTCTAAAAATATGAGGATGCCAACCCGTTATCTTATACTATACCTGTGCAGGAGTCATTGAGGGTCATCACAGAGGCTGACTACCAATCTGTGTCACAAATATAGTCCCAGAAGCCTCACCATTACTCTTTGCTTCATCCTATTCTCTTTCTCCTAGGTAATATGTTTTATTGCTTTTACTTTTTTCTACCATCGATTCTGAAAAACAATGCAAAAAAATTCCCTCAAATCATAGCTTACTGTGAACTATGTTGGCACCTTGCTTTTTCACTTACTATACTCTGTAGCTCTCTCCTTCAATTAGGTCAAGTTATTCCTCCTCATTTACAACTGAACACAGAATTCTTAATTTTCAGAATACTGTGATAGAGCATGAGAGTCCCGTTTTGGACTTGAAGGAAGTGTGTTTAAAATAAGTAAGAGAAATACTTTGTTGAGACAGTGTTTAATCCCAGGGGTGGCATTTTCACACGGAGTTTAATCCCAGGGGTGGCTTTCATCACAAAATGAAGAAAAAATGGAGCACTGGCTTCAGGAAGAGTTGTAGTACCTGTCATTTTTCATTGAGGAAAACAATTTGACTTAAAATTTTGAGTTGGGAGTTTCTTGGGCTCCTTGGCAGCAGTCTACTACATGAAGCTTTAATCTCAGACTTTTTAATGATACGTAAGTTAACGTTTGTATTAAATGAGATAGCATGTATAAAACTCCTTAAATAGCCATCTAGACTTACACCTGGGTTTTGGTGATGGTCCTTACTAGCTATGATGCATAGACCCCAGGTAAGTTGCTTATTCTTTTTTGTACCTGAAATAGGGACTGCTAATGAGGTTGACTTTTTCCCCTTCATATAGTCATTGTATGATCTTTGCTCATTTTTGTATTGTAGAGTTAATCCTTCTATTTTCTAAGAATTAGAACCCATTGTCAAATGCTACATGTATTTCCCCCCCTTTATCATATTTCTGTATCAGATCCTTGTCACTTCTGTTCCAAAATTTAGTTTTGAGATACAATCTAGGATTAAGGCAGTATCTTCTAAAAGGTGGTTAACATCTGTAGTATTTTTTATGTAGTCTATAAATCTTCAAGTGTTAAAGTGTTAAACTTCTTGTCGGTTTCTGTATTTGGGAAGAGCATTAATAGCTTAAAAATAAGCAAAATTTTCTTTTTCTGAAAAACTTTTGTTTGCAGGAGAGTTGCTTCACAGTGCTGTGGTAGTTTCTGTTGGAGGGCTGTGTCGATCAGCTATGCGCATGTGTGTCCCCCTCCCTATAAGCCCATCCCTGCCTCCCGGTCGTCGCAGCGCTGCCCTGGGCTCCCCGGGTCCTGCCCAGCTTCCCACCAGCAGCGCTGCTCGTGGTGGGGCGTGTGTGTCAGTGTATGCACTGCTCTTTCGTTTTATTCCTGTCATGAAAGCATAGCAGTGCTTGCTAGGAAATAAGCCAGCTGTCAACAGGGGCATAACGTATTTAGTGCAGCAGTACATAAGACTGGACACCCAGTCCAGTAAAGTGGGTTCCGTCTCGAGATTTCAGCCCGTGAGAACTAGCTATTTCCTGCGCCTCGGTGTGAATGGCACTGGATAATGCATTGACTTTTAGTCGCTGTCTTTTTCTGCTCAAAGTATACTATTTACCTGTAGTCTTTTGATTAACAGCAGGTAATTTGAATATTTTTAAAGTATCAGCAACATAAAGTTGTTTTAAAGATTTAAATACTAGCGAGGTTTTTAAAAAATTTAAGTGCTAGCTAGATATTACAGCAAGTTTTATTGCTGCTCAAGGCATTAGATCTAGCTAAATCCACCATTGGAACAACTGTAAAATGGTAGAGAGGATAAAGATGTGAACCAGTAAATCCTTACATGTTTGGAAATCACAGCAGCTATTCATGCTATTTGTCCCTTTTTTCACATTTTTCTTTATTGATTTTTACTGAACATTAGTAGTGCATATCTTTTGGCGGTTGAGTTTGAAAACCTTTGTTTTTCTGGAGTTTCTGAAGTAACCACTCGCTATTTGATGTCAGTCAGAGTTCTCCACAGTTCATCCACAGCAGAGTCGCCACACTTGTTCAATTGTTCCTTGTTCTCTTCATAGACAGTTAGCGAGGAACAGACACGTTCTGTGTCTTCGATTGTGTGTGAATGGGGGGGGATTAAAGGCGCCTTAAAGAGGTTTCTCTTCTGCCGAGTGAACCCGCCTCTCTGCCGTCCCCCCGCAGGCCAGATGTACCAGCAGTACGCGCAGCAGCCGGCCTACGGCGCCCAGCAGCCCCAGGCGCCCCCGCAGGCGCCGCAGCAGTACGGCGTTCAGTACTCAGGTGAGCGGGCGCCCAGGGAGAGCTGTGTCTCTGTTCACGAACCTTAAGTCCCTTCCTCCCGTTTCCTTGCTTGTTAGAGTAAGTATGAAGTGTTTATTTTTTAGGGGGGGATAACATTTGTGTCATTTATTTATAAATATTTTACATAGAAATTTTAACTGTAAATCACCATTTCAGTTCCAGTGGGCGGGTATAAAACACAGTCACAGTAGATGATTCAGTAATGACCTGTAGTATAAAAAGTTTTTAATACAAAATTATCTCCACTCATGTGATCAGCTTACCTGCTTGGTGATGTGGAGCTACAAAAATGCACAGTTTTTTCCTCTTTTTTGCAACACATTATCCCAGTGTACTCCAGTACCTGGAAAAACACTATTTAACAGTTGCCTCGTATGTAAAAAGAGGTGATCTTATTAAATAAGAGCCAAATTAAGCTGCATAGGTTTTTAAATCTCCCAGAAGTATGTAGCAATACTAAAAACAATCCATGAAAGTAGAATGGTTTGAAATGTAACTCAGACAACTAAGAACATAAAAATCTCTCAGCATAGCTTGGAATATTATAATTCAAATAATTATAATTTGGGTAATTTTTACTTTTGTTATATGAGAATTTATGTTCAATCTTGTTTTATAGTAAAATATTTAAGTATCAATTTCAACTGTAATTTTAAAAAATTAGATTACAATACAAAAATGAGCTATGAACACACAATAAATTACATGGGGGGAAGTTAGCCTCATTATCAGTCCCTATTTCAGGTACAGAAAGATTAAGCAACTTACCTTGGGTCAGTACGTCACAGCTAGTAGGAACCGTCATTGGAAGCCAGGCATAACTCTAGAGCATTAGTTTAAAAGGAGTTGTGTACACGTTCTTATTTAATATAAATATTAACTTAGATATCATTGAAAAGTCTGAGATTAAATCTCCACATAGTAGACTTTGTCAGTGAGCCAAAGGAACTCCCACTCAAAAAAGTCTAAAAACCATGTTCCTCAATAGAGAATGACAGGGCACAACTATGCTTAAAGCCAGTACATCACTCTGTTATTTTTTATTTTTCTAATCTACTTGAAACTCATTGTGAAAACGTCACCGCTTGAGTTAAAAGTTTTAGAGACCCTGTGGTCCCCAAAGCCTAGAATATTTATTATCTGGTCCTTTACAGAAAAACATTTGCTGACTCCCTGAATTAGACCATAAAATTCTACCATTGTAGTTTGACATATTTTAACACAAAGCGATTTTTATTTGGATTGGATTTGCTGTAGAGTGACTTAACCTGTAGCTGCTAGTTTTTATGTAAACTAGGTGGAATGAATTTAAACTTGGACTATAATATTGGGGGAAGGTTATTTTCAGAATGCAGTCTTTTAGGGAAAATCTATTAAAAATTATATATTGGCAATTTGTAGAAATAAGTTTTTTTCACTCTATTGTCTAATCCTGGCAATTTCCATCTTCACTATGCTTCAGATCAGAATCACCTGGAGAGGTGTTTCTTGAAACTTACAGGTGCCTGAGCGCTACTCCCAGAGATCTTGTTTTATTTGGTCGAGGGTGGGGTTCAGGCATTGGTATCTTAAATGCTTTGCAGGTCATTCTAAAGTGTAGTGAGAATTGGGAGCCACTGATCTTGTCTTACCCACTCATTTTGTAAATGAGGCAACTAGGGTCCAAAGAGTTGTGATGCATTGAAGGACAAGCAGCCATTTAGTTGGGGAGCTAGACCAGAGCCCGGTACACTTGACTGTGCAGTTGATGACTTCCCTACATCATTCTGCACTCTCTCAGCCCCAGCCAGAGCTTGGCAGACTTTTCTGCCGTAAAAAACGAGATAGTAAATATTTTAGGCTTCGTGGACCACGTGACTTTTTGTCCTTTAATTTTACTTTATTCAGACAACCACAGAATTTCCATTTCTTGCCATTTATGGTGATTTTCACCAAAGTTATTTTGTTTTTCAAGGGAGGGGATGGTGGTGGAAGGAAGGGTTTATATACACAGAGGTATTTTATATTATGGTCAAAGACAGTAGATTGCTAATGAAACAGCAATTTAGGCTCTTAGGCATTATCCTCTCTCTCGAAAAATAAAGATTTAGTTGTCCCCACAGTCTGTTGAAAAGCCAGTTTAGATATCAATTGGCAGGATGAAAACACAGCTTTTTTTTTTTTTTTGCTCACAATCTTAAATTGAATAGACATTTTCAGTATAAAACTTTGTTTCTTCAAAAACTTAGAGTAAAATAATTTTTATGTAGAGGATAGGAGAAATTGTATGACATCAAGGTTTTTTCATGAATTTAGTTTGGTATTTAGGTACTGCCATGAGTAAAATGCATTAGGTATTTGATTTACTTGTTAAAAATTAAGCTTGCTGTTAATGATTTTAGTTAGGATCTTCACTGAGTAAAGTTTAGTTCCTTTCAAAGTATTATCTTTGTATTTCTGATCCTGCTAGTCCTGTTAACTTGGTTGGGAGATACGGAAACAGTCACCTAAGTACTCTGCTTGGAGACTGCTCGTGGTGGTGCCATTGGGCCTTCTTTGGCACTGCTGCTTTGGCAGTTTCCTCTGTGACCTTTTCCGGTTTTATTCATGGACTGTGTCAAAAGCTTTCTTTCATGAGTAAATTTTGAACCCAGGTTCAAGGTGAGTTCAGAATATACTCAGTTCATTCAATCCTTTTTATTTATTTATTTTTTAATGCAGGGTTGTACATATTTTAATAATTCTCTTATGTATCTGGTATTTAATGCTGACAGGATTCCAGTCAATGGAGAGGTTTCATTGCAAGTAGCTGCAGGTGTGTTTCATGGTAGAGATAAAAGTTTTTAGTGAAGCAGACCTTTTCTTTTAAAAAAGCTTTACATCCTAGTAACTAATGAATATAGATGTTCATTTTTGTGGGGCAGTATGATATGCTTTCTGTTATGTTGTTACTGCTATTGTAAAGGTAAAACCATGATACCAAATCTAAAAGATTTTAAGGATTGTGAAAATGAGCATTTAATGTTTATTCTTAAATGTTTTAATTTTTATAGGATGAATAAGCCTAAAAAGCATCTCACTAACATAGTCAGTTGTATTTGTCGCAGCACTGTTTCATTTAAAAACATCCATTCTCTACAATGTGTTTATTTGGTACTGTTATTAAACAGGCCCCTCAAAACCAGGTTAATGACTAGCTTTTGCATTAATTCCCACGTTTATCATTTGAGCATATACTCTCTACTGGGAGTTACGCTAGAACAGGAATTTACTCTCAGGGATTATACAGCCTAGAAGGAGTTGAAGTAGAAGAGATCTATATATATAGTGGTTTTCATTTTAGAGGCTTTACAAAATTGTCTCGAAAATGCTTCTTTGTTACTATATGGTCTTGAAATATAAAATCCACTACTCTACTTGCTACATAAATACTTAGGATTAAGTTTGTTAAATTTCTCATTTTTTTGTCCATAACAGTAAGACTAATTCTCTGGAAAATGTTCACCAAAAGAAAGAGGTGTATATTTTGCCTTTTCAGCAGGCTATAGTCAGCAGACTGGACCCCAACAACCTCAGCAGTTCCCAGGATACGGCCAGCAACCCACTTCCCAGGCGCCGGCACCTGCCTTTTCTGGTCAGCCTCAGCAGCTGCCTGCTCAACCTCCACAGCAGTACCAGGCGAGCAGTTACCCTCCACAAACCTACACTACCCAGACGTCTCAGCCCACTAGTTACACTGTGGCCCCTGCCTCGCAACCGGGAATGGCTCCGAGCCAGCCCGGGGCCTACCAGCCACGACCAGGTTTCACCCCACCCCCTGGAAGTACCATGAGCCCTCTTCCAAGTGGGTCTAACCCATACGCACGTAGCCGTCCTCCCTTTGGTCAGGGCTACACCCAGCCTGGACCAGGTTATCGATAGAGAGGCTCAGTTACACTGATGAGCGTAGCTGCTAGCTGTTTGCCTCCCAAAAGACTCCAATACTGCTATTTTAATTTGTATTGAAGTTCAGGAATTTAAAAAGCAGAGCATTTTTTTATGATACCATTATTGCTGTTAATTGAAAGTATAATTTGCTGGAAGATAAAAGACCAAAATGGAAGTTTTTTCCCTCCCCTGCTTAAAAGTATAGCAGCTTCCTACTTATTTTGGAACACTACTCTTACATGTGTGCAAAGTGATTGATTTTCTAGCTTGCCTTGTCCAGAGGATATTAAAATGCTAGGTTGAAGTTCAGCCCTCTTACTTGGCTTTTTATTATTAACATGATGTACTAAAGTAGATTCCTTTGAGAGGACTAGCTATTATGTATAAAATGTAACATTGATAGGTTAATAAAGATGATTGAATCCATTAGTGGTCTTGTAAGTTAATTTAGTCTTTGATATTCTATATATGTGTATATATATGAGAAAAGTCCTTATTGATGTTTTGGTCTTGAAATACAGACATTTTATCTATCTTAGGCCTTTCTATTCAGAGACACACAATGCTGTTGCCTTTTGTCCTGATTTTGGTTTTAAATGACAAAACTTTAAAATAGATCAAGATGATCATTAGCATTATATATAAACACAGTAGATACAATATTAAAAGATGCAAGGGGGCTTGGTAGATCCTAAACAACCTGCAATTTTCCTTATAGAAATCAACCATTCAGAAATGAAGAACTCAGTCTTAAAAAAAACTACATCTCTTTATTGCAGAGTTTATACTGTTTGAAAAATATAAAATGAAGTATTGATAAAACTGAAGCCTGTTGAAAGGTAAGCGCAGAAAGGTCCTTTAAGAATGAGGGCACCAATGCGGTATTCCTGTCTCCTCCCCAGTGGAGGAGGAAATACTGTTTGAAAGAAATGTCGGATTTGCATTACAGGTGGTTAGAATTAAGAAAACAGCCTCTGATACATTCATTCCCTAGAGATCGTCTGTGTAAAAATAGAGTAAATGTCATAAAACGGTAAGCCTCTCATCACGGCTTTTCCTTTCATGCTTAGACTTCACCGCAGTCTTCGGACACAGCTTGATTAGAATTCAAAACAGCACCGACACAACTGCTTAAAGGGATAGTTTGACAAAGAACATTCAGACATTGTAGCATGTTTATGGGTAGAGAAAGAACAAAATACGTATTTTTGAAATGATAAATCAAATTCTCAATTCCATTTTCAACTGAAATTTACTGATTCAAACAACCTTTGCAATCATTTGTAGATAATTAATGTATATTAGCACGAATGGCTAACTGTTTAAATGCTTCAAAAGTTTCTCAGCTATTGCTAAAAGGTTGCAGTTTAAATAAACATGTGACTATTAGGACCTTTTCTCCCCAGATATAATATGCTGACGATAATTTGATCTAATAAGTTAAGCCAAGTAGAGATTTATGGAATTAACAATAGGAAGAATACACAATAAATGTAAATATTTTTTTAAAGTATATTAGTTTTTTGATGTTAATTTTGTTATAAAAGTATCTCAGAACATCATTACAACAGTGTGATAAATAATATACAAATGATCTCTTAAAATACCATGAACAGGGAGCCAGCTTCCCCAAAAATGTTATTCTGTTAATATCAATATCTTGCTTTCTTAAAATGACTTTGTAAAACCTGATAAATATTCTTAGCAATCTTTCTAATAAACATCTAATATTGCTATTAGATTTTAGACTTTTATACATAGTAAACAAAAGAGCTTTAAATGCATGTGACAAATACCATACTGTTTCCAATTATTTTTTGAAACGATGAAACAGGAAGCACTTTTGAATGTGACTGCAGCATCTACCATTTTCCGGGAATTGTGGTCCCACATTCATACCACTGGACATAGTTGATCTGAGTGTGACCACCGATTTCTCCAAATTGGACTGGTTCCTGACGAACTGCTCTGAAATAGCCTGAGAGGGAAATAGTTAAAATTAATAGCTGCTGTGTTACATTTTTGTCCTCATAGATTGAAGGGTGCCATCGAATGCTTGAAGGGTACTGTAGTGAAGCAGAGTGTTTTAGACAGTGGATAGCAACAGAGGCCCCAGCGTCTTTCCTGAGGTGGTAATGGTGGGCTAAACATGGGGACACTTAGGATGGGTTGGTACTATTGATACTTGAGAGAGAAAGTGAAATGAAAAGGGTCAGGAGTTGGAAGGGTTTTATGTTTGTTTGAACGTCACTGACCAAGTTCAGCACACCCTGTTGTACGTGAAAGCACTTTCTGCACATCATAGCCTGGAGGTAGTCTGAGGTGACCTGGGTAGAGGTGTGTTGCGCTAAAATGTCAGGAAACAACAGGGGGGTAGTTGTAAGGTTGCTAAGTGTCTAAGAATTAAACTTGGGTGAAATCATCCTTCAAGGACCCTACACTAAATGACTTCAAGTTTTGCTGAGAATGTAAAATGTTACGGAAATAGAACTTTTATTTTCTATCTAGTTCCTGTGTGGCTATAGTTTCAATTTTCTATTGAGTTCACAGATCTTATTCAGGCATCTTTTACTATGGTTGCTATTTTTAATGCCGTTGACCAAAATATGTAGCTAAAAAGACCAAATGATTTTAAGTATTTAACAAGTCTCTCTTGGTAGCTCCTGAGTAATAATGGATTTATAATTTACCCCTCTCCTACCCTACCTGGACAGGGATTGATTGTCAATCTTTTCAGTCCTCATTACACAGCTTGGTGCTAAAGTGTCTTTAGAAAGTTTCAGGGGTTAGTCACTTCTCAGCAGAATTCTTCTATTTTAATTGTGTATATAATTATTTATAAGGCAAATAATATTTTTCCTTTTATGATAGTAGGAAAGTGAAAGTCTGAGTTGCTCAGTTGTGTCCGACACTCTGCAACCCCATGGACTGTAACCCTCCAGATTCCTCTGTCCATGGGATTGTCCAGGCAGGAATACTGGAGTGGGTTGCCATGTCCTTCTCCATGATAGTAGTAAAGCTTTCTTTAATTTTTTTTAGGAAGGAATTAAAACCTGCCTGTGTGCTGAGTATGACAAATTATAAAGGTAGTACATGAATGACTTAAGTTTGGGAAATGCTTAAAGTTTCTTTCAATAGCTGCTTTTGCAAATTCAGGTTTTCTTAAAGTAGAATTTATGTGTATGTATTGGCTCTAAGCAACAGAGTCTTAAGGAATGGGACGAAAGTTGAGACACTTCTATTAAAGTCTTCACGTTAAGGTCTCATGTAGACAGTCTTTTTCGTTGGCAGGTAGAGTAGGAAGACTAAAGATGATTTTTAAAGTGATTGCTTTGTTCAGCCTGACGGCTTCCCTGATGGCTCAGACAGGAGAGAATCCACCTGCCAATGCAGGAGATCTGGGTTTGATGCCTGGGTCCAGACGATCCCCTGGAGGAAATGACAACCCACTCTAGTATTCTTGCCTGGAGAATCCCATGGGCAGAGGAGCTTGGTGGACTACAGTCCATGGGGTTGCAAAGGTCAGACACGACTGAGCAGCTGACACTTAAACTTTTTGCTCAGCCTGAATGTTTTTTGGGTTCATTTGTAAAAGCCTCTTGCTTTTGAGCAAGCTCCGAAAACCTACCTTCTTTGGTGGGTAACTGGTCAGAAGAGAGCTGCTGTCCTGTGCGTCCATCTAAAAATGAGTCCACGAACTGGCAATGATCTTCCCCATGGCCTCTCTGATCGCCTATGTTATAAAATTTTCCTGGAAATTAAAAGGATCATGAAGTATTTCTTTGATCTGGGAGAACTCTGAAATAAATTGTTTCAAATAATCCGTCTTCCATGTTCTTGTACTTCCCCACCTGTTCATTCTAGTTCAAGTCGCACTGTTCTTTAATGGAACGACAGACTCTCCCAGCTGCATCCCTGCTGTTACTCTTGCCTTTCCTGGTTCTTCCTCTCCTTCTCTCACAGATTAGTCATCTTTTAAATATGCAACTCAGATAATGTTACTTGCCTCCATCAGTCTCTCCAGCAGTCTTCTGTTACACTCAGAATAAAACCCAGAGTCCTTACCCGGTTTCCAAGCTCCCCGTGATTGCACGCCTGCCTGATCTTCCCCGTACTAAGCCTCAGCCACGCTAGTAAACCGGAGAGGGATTTCTGCTCCAGGTCTTCAAGATATCTTCCCTCTCCCTCTGCTGCTTTATCCCTGGGTCTTTCTTGGTTCCTTCTCAGTTTTCTTCTCAGCACAAGTGTTACCTTTTGAGGAAAGCTTTTCCTAAACATTTTAACTGAAGGAGCTTTCATTCCATTCCACCACTTTCTTTTCATCCCTCTTTTTTCCTTCAAAGTACTATATGAAATTCTTATTTACATATTTGTTTTCTGTCTCTCCCCACTAGATTATAAGCTTCAAAGAGCAGGAACAAATGGTTGGGAATGCAAAGAAAATGACTTTGTAAAAGTCATGTGTTAATATGTAGCTAAGGGATTCACAGACTTATAAAAGGGGGGCAGGAACAGTCCTGCGTTGTCCTGGGCAATGTCAGAACAAAACAGATACTATTTGTTAAATGATGGAACAAATGTCTACCTTTCTTTGTTGGGGTTTAAAACTTTTACTGTATGAATACAGAAGAGAAAAGAACCCACTGAGTCTGGAGCAAGGGGTTATAGCCTTTCTGGCTGATTGTCTTAACCTTGCTCTTGTCTCTGACAGGCTTAAAATCTTAAATAGGTCATACTCCTTCCATGATTATTGTTAGATACACTCATTTTACTCCCAGTAAGCTTTTCATTCTGGGTTGGCTGTAACATAATTGAGCTTGGATGTGACTGGTTTCTCTACATTCAACTTTGCCATGATGGCACTGTTTGAAATTGCATTTTCGTTATTTACCTTCTTACCGCATTTCTCCGATCCTAAGATTCCAATAACACCTTGCTCAAACCTGTATCTCTGCCGTGTCTGGCGGAGTCCATGGGAAAGCCCTAAGTAGCGGCATGCTGCAGAGCGTCTCCGGTGCTTACCTGTGAGGGAGTCACTGAGGTAAATCTTGTATCTGAGCGAGTTGCATAGCTGCACCCCCACGAACTTCTTATACCAAGTCCTTTTGACGTACTGCTTGCCCTTACACTCGGAGTAGGAGTCCGAGTTAAAGGGCCTTTCGGTCCATATGGCGTCTCTTCCTGCTGCGTAAAGAAAGCGTGGTTTGGGTTTAGTGTCTCACTTTGGTTCCTCAAGAGCTATCTCAAAAGCTTTTTAAAAAGCAGTTTGCAAAGTTCATTGTCAAGCTGCTGATACATGGTTTTCTCCAGTGCTAAATATTGGAACGAAAAAGTACAGGCGTTTAAACACGTAAGCTCCCCATTGATTTTCTGTCAATAGTGAGGTGAATCTTGGAGCAGTGTGTGTCGAAGTTGATTACTTCTGCATAGTTACACTATGCTCAACATAGCATCACTTCAAAAAAACAAAAAAACAAAAACATAGCATCACTTCAGGAACAAAATTAGGTTTCTTTTTCTGAGAGAAACTGTTTCAGTGTAAACAGTTGCTTTAATGTGACTTGTTATTAAAAGTGGAGATGAGTTTGACAGAAAACAACAAAATTCTGTAAAGCAATTGTCCTTCAATAAAAAAATTAAGAAAAAAAGAATGAATAACCCTAGCCCTACACACTGGAATATAACAGCAGTGAAAATAAACTAAAGTCACAAACAAAAGTGGAAGTGAGGGTGCTATATCTTAAACAGAAGATTTGAGCCGGTCTGTTACATGAATGAAAAACAGGTTTCAGAATACTCAATTTGTTCCTGAAACATCGTAGGCTGTCAGTGTCTCTGAACATTTTAGGTAAGCATTCACAGGTAATTGAAGAAGACGACTAAATGGACTAAAGTGAAATCATGACTAAAATTCTACCATGCCCATTGAGCTGAATCACTGTAGAAAAGCATGCAGTTGTGTTCTCATTGAGGTAGGTACTCACCAGAAACTGGCTCGCTCACTCTTGGGTCAGCTGAGGAGAAACAGCAGACAGTTATTAGGTAAGTCCCAGTATTCCAGTGACGTGGCAAAGAAGATGGGGGCTTAACAGATGTTACAGAGTCTTGGACAACATACACTCTTACTAAAGTCCAAACTTGAAAATTGTGAGCTTTGTTTTGGGGATGGTTCTGCGTTGGAGAAACTCAGCTATGTCTTTTTTATGTCCTTTAAGCAGTTAGGAGTCTTTTTTGCTGTACTAGATTTTACTTCCATTTTCAAATCTTCCTCTTTTTAGCTTCATAAAAATATTGACAAAATCACCAGGATGCCATGAACTGCAGTTGTGCAGATGTATCTCGTTAAGGAACTGGAACTTAGGCCAGATCAGAACATTTCACAGCTGTTCATCATAAAAAGCTATCACATGAATTCCCTTTCTGGATACAACTGGCTCTCTAAGTCTGACATTCTGATTCTAGGCATAGAGAGGAGCATTCATTCACTATTGAGTATAGCCTGACCTCATACTTCCTCTCTTTTACACTGATAAGCCTACCATTTTTCTGACATGAAAATAAATGAGGAAAAACCCAGGTGTTGCTTCTTTAAAAGGTATCTTCATTGGCTTGATTTTTCAAATAGATGGGTTTTTGAAATCAAGAAATGCTTTACCTCATTTAGCTTGTTTCAGACAAGCTATGCACACACTCTGACCCTCTACATCCTTGTTGGGAATTCCAGCTGATGTAATTACCTGATTCAGTACTGAACGCCACTGTGTTGCTGGGTGGCCCTTCACCAAGTGGGTTTTTGGGTTTCACCTGGAATTCATAGCTGAAGGGGGAGAAAAAGAGAACAACATTCTTCAGAAGTAGGAAACAACATCTGGTCATACTTAACGTTCCTCCCAATTCTGTTTTGAAATCATCATGATGTTGAATGGACTTATGTTCTAGAAGCAGCTTCAGGAAAAGAAAAATTTCTTTACTGTTCAAACAGCTTGTCTGTTTTCTAAAAGAAAGGGGTTAATAAAAAAAAAAAAGACTGTTCTCTTTCAAAATCTCCAAATTAACAGAATAGAAATGGCTGAGCAGGTTGTTAATAGACATGCAGGAAAGCAGTCTTCAGCAGACCCAGGCTGATTCCAGTAATTAGGAATCTCAGTTTTCTTCAAACGATTAGCTACTTCCTGGGAGCAAAGATTGCAAAAATCCCAACTTTGGTTGTTGCCTTAGACTTAATCAGTGTTCCTCACCATGGGGTTTGAACTACCTATGTGAGAATAACATGTTAGAGTTGTAGTGGAGAAAGTTTATTTAAAATGCAGATTTTTTTTGCTCCATTGTAGCTACTGAATCCATTTTTGAGGGCTTCCAGAGAGGTATTTATAGTAAGTTTCTGAGGGGAACCCTGTGGCCACTGACATATGAGAACTATATAAACTATGGGAACAGATGCATATGAAAATACTATGTTGCAGGAAGTTGTGATTATATCACCTGGAATTTGCATCTTATGTGGATCATACAAAGTCACGATATATCCTGAGTAATGGCAAGGTAGTGTCACCTCAGGACAAACACAGGCATAAAGACGCCCCCTCTCCCCCATAAACCGGATTTATATAGGCCAGGCCCTTAACCCTTTATGTTAAAAACAAAAGACAAAACAAGCCCATATCCCTAATAGTGAAAAGTTTGATTTCTATCCTTAAGAATTATGCACTAAATTGCTAGGCAATATTTGACAAATTTCACCCATAGAATACTCAAGCAGAGCAAATCCTTTTAAATTCAAACAGTAAAGCTATTTGCTGTTTTTCTGAAACTAAGAGTTCCTTTTAGTAGCAGACTTGGTAGGAAAGTAGTTTCAAATGTAAAACCAGCTTGAGTCAGCTGAGAATTGTGAGTTTCAAAATTTTGAAAGACTTTGGGAGATAATTCCCCTTTTTGAAAAGTTTATAATTGACTAAGTACAGAACACAAAAAAATTTATTAAAAAAAAAAAGTGAAAAACAGAAGGATGACAGCCGTCAGTTTGGTACAGAGGATTATCAAGTGAGCAATAACAGGAAAACTTCCTGGGGCTCAAGGAGTCAGATTTTTGGCTACTGAGGCATTGTATTAAAACACTGATGCAATCTATAAGGAAGACAGATTCTAGTATTACAATGTCAACTACTTTTTGAGTGCTTCCTATGTACTCAAAAAGTACATATAAAACGTAATACAGTACACACAAACCCCAAGAAATAAGTATTAACCCTATTTATCAGTTAAGAACAATCAGGCTCTTAACCATTACACTCTTATTGTCTTTGCTTTCTTAAACTTCCAAATTTTGTGATACAGGGATTAAAATATGCAGAGTTTTTACAGTGAGAGACTGCACATGAAAGAATTTTTGCAAACTAATCAGCTGGCAGAAAGTGCCATTATCCTTTGCATAAGAGACTGCTGATATAAAGCCACCCATCTCACTCACTTAAATAAATTACACATACCTCAGGTGCTTTGGCATAGAATATTTTCCACAGATTAAATTCTAGCTCAGAGGCCTCATGAATTTATAAAAAAGAAAGAAAAAAATCATCACACTAGGGAGAACTGTAAGTGGGAAAAAGAAACCACAGGCATCTAGACTTTGATTCAAGTGGGCAGTGCATTCCACACTAGGCCATGGCCACAAATCTCTGCTTTGGCCAAGTCTGATGGAGTTATTTCAGTGCCTTTTTCATTTCACAGTTATTTACACTTCAGCCATATTTGTAGTATGGCTGCAAATATTGATAAGCTAGTTTGCGGGGGGCGGTTTGGCCACCATTTTATGACACTTGACAAGTTTTGAAGAAATCATTTTAAACTGAGTTTAATAGCTAGCATGGGAACTGAAAGGCACATGTTTTTGGCTGATTAAACAAAATATAAAAACAGTATATTTTAAAAGGCAAAGTTTTTCCCAAGAAGCACATGTTGTCATAAGATTTATGACACTGTAGGTGTAAGAGGAATGTCTTACAGACAGAATAGACTAATGGACATGGGGAGAGGGTGAGCTGTGTGGAAAGAGTAACATGGAGACTTACATCACCATGTGTAAAATAGAGAGCCAAGGGGAATTTGCTGTGAGGCTCAGGAAACTCGAACAGGGGCTCTGTATCAGCCTAGGGGCTGGGATGGGGCTGGAGATGGGAGGGAGGATCAAAAGGGAGGGGATATATGTGTACCTATGGCTGATTCACGTTGAGGTTTGACAGAAAACAACACAATTCTGTAAAGCAATTATCCTTCAATAAAAAATTTTTTAAAAAGTAATGTCTTAGAGAAAATATTGATTGCACATAGGAAATAAGCATAGCATTTTAGCTATGCAAAAATGCATGGAGAAGAAAGTTATTTGAAATAGAAAGTACAGAATAAAATTTCAAATAGAATATTTGGAAGATAAGAAACACAAATATTAGGGAAAAAAGATGAAAAATGTGAGAAAATATGGGAATGAGCAGATTATTTCAGGGAATACAAAACTAGTAGATTCTAGAAGAGAGAGGCGGGGGAAAGGAAGGTAGGAAATTACCCTACAAGGTTTTAAGTAATTTCCCAGAACTGAAAGACATGGGTTTCTAGGTTTAAAAGGCCTAATACTTGCCAAGCAATAAGAAAAAAAAAGACTAATGCATAGAAATTGCAAAATTTTAGAGTACTAGGATAAAGACTAGATCTTAAATGTTTCTGAAAAGAAAATTGGTCACATTCAAAGACTCCAGAATCAGAATGACATGTGACAGCAACTCCAGAAGTTAAAAAGCAATGGAACAATACTTTTCAAGGGTTCATGTTATCCTACAATCTGTGTTTAGCTAAACAGTATCAGAGTAAAGCACGGACATTCTCAGACACATCAGACCCAAAAATGTCTTCTATAACCTCTCTTGAAGGTGTGTTTCTCAAGAAATGCCAGGAAGCAAGGCAGTAGACAGGGAAGCCATGGATATAGGAATTATCCTCAACACAGGAGAGAGACAAAAGATGATGGTGAGGGGTCCCAGGAGATGTTGCCATGAACAAACACATGTAACAAATAGGTGCCTCGAATATTTGACCATTTGGAGAAATAATCTAGACAGAACGGATTTAATTAACAGAAGGAACACCTAAAACAAGTGAAAATGAGAGAGGGTGTGCTAAGATGTAATAGGAGGCCCCGAGGTCTCCTCCTTCCATAGACACATTGAGTGTACATCTGCACACAGAGCAGTCCCCTCTGAAAGAGATCCAGAAAGTAGCGGAGCGTCTCCTCCGCACCAGGGAAATGAGAGAATACCCGTATCGAGATGGGTGGCAAGGGCTGGACACACTGCCATAAATCCCACCCCTGACACAGCACCATGTAATCAAGCGGGAACTCCCAACTTCTTCCTGAGGAGCAAAGGGTTTATAACCCACATCTAACATCTCGACTTTTAAGACTCTCACCTGAGGGATGGGTCCCCTAAGCATCTGGCTTTGAAAGCCAGCAGGGCTTGTGTTTATGAAAACCATAAGGATATAGCAAATAAGCTGTTCTTACAAGTGCATGAGCAGTCACGATGGCTATGCCTCTAGTGGAGAGCAAAAGGGCAAAATCACCTGTTTTTCTGCCAGTGTTAAAAGACAGTGCCCGAGGGCCAGGATTTTTTTTTTTTTTAAATGACCAGGATTTTAATTTAGCAAGTATCTGAGGGCTATGATCCTCCCTGGAGACCAGGGAAGCCATTGGGAAATTGCTGGTATCTCCCTGGAAGGATGTTGTAACATGTTTGTGCCCAAAGTTTATAGCTTCCACCCAAAGGGATCAATCCTTGGCTCACTTGACTCTGATAGCCAATGGGGCCTTGCATTCATGAGTCCCACAGGACTGTGGCAAAGAAGCAGTTTTTGACTAGCTAGTCCCCCAGGGCTCAGCACAGAGCGAGCAGGCAAAAACGCCCATCTTCCAGTTTTTCCCTGAAAGAGGTTTAACTGCATACTTTAAAAGCTGACACCTGAGGGTGAGGCTTCTAGTTTTAGCACATATTTAGAGACTGGCTGTGATCCTCTCCAGAGACAGGGGAGTTGGCAGACACCTTCCCTGCCTTCTCCCTCCAGCCTGCTCCAACAATAAAAATAAATCACTAGCATTTCCCTGGAAGGCACTTGTACAAATGGCTGAGTCTCAGCTTTCACAGCTACTGCCCAAGGGATAGGTCTCCATGTTGCCTGCTCTGAGAGGCAGTTTGTGTTCACAAATACACAGGGCTAGCAAATAAAGAACCGGTTTTTAATGTACACAGAGCACACTTCCCTACCCCACCCCACGCCGCGCCCCAACTCTATCCTGGGTTCAGCAGGCAAAAAACAGCCGTCTCCTAGTGTTTCCCTAGAAGGGGCTTAACTACTTAATTTCCCAACTGCTACCTACTGTTCAGCTCATAATCAGCCTGCATCTAGATGCTGACTGTGATTCTCCCCTTTGGGACACTGATGAGTTTTGGCACACCCCCAAATACTATGAGCCACTAAAGATAAACTTGCTTGGACAATCTCAGAGGTTTGAGATACAAGTAGGAGCTCAGGTTGGGCTGATTCAAAAGGTTTATTTCCTACCTGAGACCATTCTATCATGACTGGGAGAGGTGGCTGTTTTATCTAATGTCTACAAAGCAAACACCTCATAAACAGTTCAAAGTAATAGTCATTAATATGCCTACCAAGGTCAGGAGAACAAAGTAACAGAAAATATTTGAAAGTGCCAAACTGGAAAACACAAAGTTAAGAGTATAACACTTGACCTGAAAACTTCATCAGAGGAGTTCAACAGCAGCGTGGATTGAGGGGAAGAAAGGGTGAGTGGATGTGAAGATGCGGCTCTGAAATTCATCCAATCGGAAGAGCACCTAAAAAGAGAACTTAAGGGATGCATGGGACATCACCAAATGGACCAGTATATGCATTATATGAGTCCCAGAGGGGATTGGGGAGAGGGAAAGAAAAGGGGCAGAGAGCTTATTTCAAAGAAATAACAGCTGAAAACTTCCCTAACCAGGGTAAAGAAACATTCAGACCCAGGAAAGCTAGAGAGTTCCAATGGAATCCAAAGAGCTCCATCCCAACATTAACAGACCTGCATTAATGATGATTAAATTTTCAAAAGTTAAAAATAAGGAAAGAATCTTAAAAGCAGCAGGGGAAAAGCAACTTGTTATGTACAACGGAGGTCCCATAACAATATCAGCAGATTTCTCAGCAAAAACTTTCAGGCCAGAAGGGAGCAGCATGATACAGTCAAAAGTGCTAAATTAAAAAACAAAAAAAAAATCAGCGAAGTTGGTCTTCAGAACTGAAGGGAAAATAGAGTTTCCCAGACAAACAAAGGCCAAAACAGTTCATCACCACTACATCAGCCTTACAAGAATGTTAAAGAGAGTTCTTCAAACAGAAATGGAAGGGTGCTAATTAGTAACAGGGAAACATAAAAGTATAAAACTCAGTGCTAAAAGTAAATATGCAGTTACATTTAGAGTAGTCTAATGTTAAAATTGTGGAGGGTAAATCACTTATAACTCTAATGTGAGAGTTAAAAAACAAAAAAAAAATGCTACAATAACTATAATTGCAATAACTTATTAATGGATATACAGTGTAAAAATGTAAATTATGACATAAAAACAAAATGTGTAGGGAAGAGTATAAAAAAATAGAGCTGGTGTGTGTTTGAAGTTGTCATTAACTTAAATAGACTTTATGTAAAATAGACTTATGATATTTTATGTAAATCTCATGGTAACTACAAAGTGATAACCAGTGATAGATATATACACAAAAAGAACAGAGTCACAGCAGAGCCCTACAGAAAGTCATCAGATCACAAAGGAAGAGAAGGAGAGATGAAGAAAGGAACAAAAGAATTACAAAACAAAATAGCAATGGTATGTCCATATCTAACAATAATTACCGTAAATGTAAATGGACCAAACTCTTTAATACTTCAAGATAGGTCAAATGTCAGGATGCAAGATAAGTATTAATAAATTTAAGAAAATTAGTATCATATACAGTATATTTTCTAACCAGAATGGTAAATAGGATTTGATTTAAAAGAAGGAATTGGAAAATTCACAGATATGTGGAGATTAAACAACAAACATATGAATGAAAAACCAATGAGTCAAAGGAAAAAATCGAGAGCAATCAACATATATCTTGAGCCAAAGGAAAATGGAAAGACAACATAACAAAATTTATGGAGTGCCTCAAAAGCAATTCTATGGGGGAAAAAAAAGCAATTCTATGGGGGACATTTATAGTAAATAAATTTAACAAATACCTATATTAAGAAAAAAAGATATCAGACAACCTAACTTTACACCTCAAGGAACAAGAAAGAGAACAAGCTAAGCCCAAAGTCAGTAGAAGGAAGGAGATAACAAATAGCAGAGCAGACATAAAAGAAATAGGGATCAGAAAACCAGTACAGAAGACCAGTAAAACTAAGGGCTGGCTTTTCCAGAAGACACACAGAACTGACAAACGTTTAGCTGGGGTAACAGAAAAAAAGGGAGAGCTCAAGTAAAATCAGGAAATCAGAAATGAAAGAGGAGACATTAAACTGGCGCTACAGAAATACAAGGCATTGTAGGAGATCAGTGAATAATTATGAACAATTATACACCAACAGATTGAATAACCTAGAGGAAACATATAAATTCTTAGAAACATAAAACCTATCAAGACTAAAGCAGGAAAGAATAGATCATTTGAGTAGACTAATTACTAGGAAGGAGATTGAGTCAGTAACCAAAAACTTCCCAAGAAACAAGAGCCCAGGACCAGATGTTTTTACTGGTGGATTCAGTAATTAACACCAGCCTTTCTCAAACTTTTCCAATAAAGTGAAGGGGAGAGGGAAACTCCCAGATTCATTTTATGAGGCCAGCATTACCCTGCCAGATAAGGACACTACAAGAAAAGAAAATTATAATCCAATATTCGTGATGAAATATAGATGCAAAAATCCTCAACAAAATATTAGCAAATCCAAGTTCATCAATACATTAGAATGATCATAAACATGATCTAGTGGGATTCATTCCAAGAATGCAAAGATGGTTCAACATTCACAAATCAATGTGATATACCATATTAACAAAAAGAGGGATAAAAAAACTATGATTTATATGACCTCAATAGATGCAGAAAAAGCATTTGACAAAATTCAACATTCTTTCTTGATAAAAACTCTCAACAAACTTGGTATACAGGGAAAATACCTCAAGATAATAAAGGCTTGTATGATAAGCCCACAGCTAACATCATACTTAATGATGAAATGCTGAAAGCTTTTCCTCTCTCAGGAACAAGACAAGAATCCCTATTCTCACCACTTTTATTCAACATAGCACTGGAAGTCCTGGCTAGAGCAATCAGTCAAGAGAAGGAAATAAAAAACACCCAAATTGGAAAGGAAGAAGTAAATTTTTTTTCTATTTGCAGATGATGACATGGTATTATATGTAGAAAACCCTAAACACTCAAAAAGCTGCTAGAACTAATACATTTGGTAAAGTTGTAGGATCCTGTATTAATATGTAGAAATCTGTTGGATTGTCTATATACCAAAAATTATCATAGAGAGAAATTAAGGAAACAATTTACAAACAATTTAGCCTCAAAATTTACCATAGCCTGAAAAATAATAAAATATTTAGGAATAATTTTATTTAAGGAGATGAAAGATCTGTACACTGAAAACTTTAAGACACTGGTGAAAGATATTGAAGAAGATACCAATAAAATGAAAGCTATTCCACATCCCTTATTTTGTACCATACATACAAGTCAGGTCAAAATGGTTTAAAGACTTGAACACAAAACCTGAAATCATAAAACTCCTCAAAACTATTCAAATCCCTAAAGGAGGATGCTATCAAGGTTTTGCATTCATTATGTAAACGAATCTGAAAGATCCATCAGTGACCACAGGACTGGAAAAGGTTAATCCTCATCCCAGTTCCCAAGAAGGGTAGTACCAAAGAATGTGCTAAACCATCAGACAGTTGCACTCATCTCCCATGCTGGTAAGGTCATGCTTAAAATCTTTCATGCTAGGCTTCAGCATTATGCAAACCAAAAACTTCCAGATGTCCAAGCTGGGTATAGACAAAGAAGAGGAATTAGAGATCACATTGCCAGCATTTGCTGGATTATAGAGAAAGCAAGGACATTCCAGAGAAAAAAACATCTATCTCTGTTTCTTCAACTAGACTAAAGCTTTTGACCCTGTGGATCGTAACTGTGGAAAGCCCTTAGAGAGATGGGAATACCAGACCATCTTACCTGTCTCCTGAGAAACCTGTTTGCAGGTCAAGAAGCAACAGTTAGAACCCTGTGTGGAACAACTGACTTATTCAAGATCGAGAGAGGAGTACGACAGGGCTGTCTGCTGTCACCCCGTTTGTTTAATCTATACGCTGACCACATTGTGAGAAATGCCAGGCTGGATGAGTGACAAAAGTTGGAATCAAGACAGGCGGGAGAAACAACACCACCTCAGATATGCAGATGGTAACTCTAATGGCAGAGAGTGAAGAGGAACTAAAGCACCTCAGTGAGGGTGAAGGAGGAGGGTTGACTCAAGACTATATATTAAAAATCTAAGATCACGGCATCTGGCCCCATTACTGCATGGCAAATAGAAGGGGAAAAGGTGGAAGTAGTAACAGATTTCCTCTTCTTGGGCTCCAAAATCACTGCGGATGGTGACTGCAGCCATGAAATCAGAAGACAATTGCTTCTTGGCAGGAAAATGATGGCAAACTTAGACAGTGTGTTGAAAAGCAGAGACATTACTCTGCTGACAAAGGTCTGTATAGTCAAGGCTATGGTCTTCCTAGTGGTCACTTATGGTTATGAGGGCTGGACCATAAAGAAGGCAGAACACCAAAGAATTAATGCCTTTGAACTGTGGTGCTGGAGAAGACTCCTAAAAGACCCTTGGACATCAAGGAGATCAAAACAGTCAATCTTAAGGGAGATCAATCCTGAATATTCACTGGAAGGACTGATGCTGAAGCTGAAGCTCTAGTATTTTAGTCATCTGATGTGTACCTACGACTCATTGGAAAAGTCCCTGATGCTGGGAAAGATCGAAGGCAGAAGGAGAAGAGGGCATCAGAGGATGAGAGGCTGGACGGCATCACTGATGCAATGAACATGAACTTGGGCAAACTTTGGGAGATGGTGAGGGGCAGGGAGGCCTGGCGTGCTGCAGTCCATGGGGTTGCAAAGAATCAAACACAACTAGGTGATTGAGAGCAACAACAAGCTCCTTTATATTAGTCTTGGTAGTAATTTTTGGATCTGACCCCAAAAGCAAAAGCAACAAAAGCAAAAATAAACAAGTGAGACTACATCAAACTGAAAATCTGTACAGCAAAGGGAACCATCAACAAATGGAAAGGCAACCTATGGAATGGGAGAAAATATATGCAAATCATACATCTGGTAAGTGGTTAATATCCAAAATACATAAGAAACTCACACAACTCAACAGCAAAGAAGTCAATGACCCAACGGAAAAATGTGCAAAGGACAGGAAAAGACCCCTTTCAAAAGAAGATACACAAATAGCCAATAGGCACATGAAATAATGCTAAAGACATCACTAATCATCAGAGAAATGCAAATCAAAACCCCAATGAGATATTATCTGTTAGGATGTCTATTATCTAAAAGACAAGAGATAGCAAAAGCTGGTGAGGATATGGAGTAAAGGGAACCCTTGTGCACTATTGATGGGAATGTAAACCAGTACAGTCACTCTGGAGAACAGTATGGAGATTCCTCAAGAGATGAAAAATAGAAGCACCATATGATTGATTATATTCTTTGCAGCCAAAGATGGAGAAGTTCTGTACAGTGAGCCAAAACAAGACTGGGAGCTGACTGTGGCTCGGATCATGACTCCTTATTGCAAAGTTCAGACTTAAATGGAAGAAAGTAGGGAAAACTGCTAGACCATTCAGGTATGACCTAAACCAAATCACTTACAATTACACAGTGGAAGTGAGAAATAGATTCAAGGGATTATATCTGATAGACAGAATGCCTGGAGAACTATGGACAGAGGCTTGTGACATTGTACAGGAGACAGTGATCAAGACCATCCCCAAGAAAAAGAAATGCAAAAAGACAAGATGGTTGTCTGAAGAGGCCCTACCAATAACTGTGAAAAGAAGAGAAGCAGAAGGCAAAGGAGAAAAGGAAGATATGCCCATTTGAATGCAGAGTTCCAAAGAATAGCAAGGAGAGATAAGAAAGCCTTCTTCAGTGATCAGTGCAAAGAAATAGAGGAAAACAGTAGAATGGGAAAGACTACAGATCGCTTCAAGAAAATTAGAGATACCAAGGGAACATTTCGTGCAACGATGGGCTCAGTAAAGGACAGAAATGGTATGGACCTGAAGGAAGCAGAAGATATTAAGAAGAGGTGGCATACAGTCATCAAGACAGTATGGTACTGGCACAAAGACAGAAATATAGATCAATGGAACAGAATAGAAAGCCCAGAGATAAATCCACGAACCTATGGACACCTTATCTTCAACAAAGGAGGCAAGGATATACAATGGAAAAAAGACAACCTCTTTAACAAGTGGTGCTGGGAAAACTGGTCAACCACTTGTAAAAGAATGAAACTAGAACACTTTCTAACACCATACACAAAAATAAACTCCAAATGAATAAAAGATCTAAATGTAAGACCAGAAACTATAAAACTCCTAGAGGAGAACATAGGCAAAACACTCTCCGACATAAATCACAGCAAGATCCTCTATGACCCACCTCCCAGAATATTGGAAATAAAAGCAAAAATAAACAAATGGGACCTAATGAAACTTAAAAGCTTTTGCACAACAAAGGAAACTATAAGCAAGGTGAAAAGACAGCCCTCAGATTGGGAGAAAATAATAGCAAATGAAGCAACAAACAAAGGATTAATCTCAAAAATATACAAGCAACTCCTGCAGCTCAACTCCAGAAAAATAAATGACCCAATCAAAAAATGGGCCAAAGAACTAAACAGACATTTCTCCAAGGAAGACATACAGATGGCTAACAAACACATGAAAAGATGCTCAACATCACTCATTATCAGAGAAATGCAAATCAAAACCACAATGAGGTACCATTACACGCCAGTCAGAATGGCTGCTATCCAAAAGTCTACAAGCAATAAATGCTGGAGAGGGTGTGGAGAAAAGGGAACCCTCTTACACTGTTGGTGGGAATGCAAACTAGGACAGCCGCTATGGAGAACAGTGTGGAGATTTCTTAAAAAACTGGAAATAGAACTGCCATATGACCCAGCAATCCCACTGCTGGGCATACACACTGAGGAAACCAGATCTGAAAGAGACACGTGCACCCCAATGTTCATCGCAGCACTGTTTATAATAGCCAGGACATGGAAGCAACCTAGATGCCCATCAGCAGACGAATGGATAAGGAAGCTGTGGTACATATGCACCATGGAATATTACTCAGCCATTAAAAAGAATTCATTTGAATCAGTTCTAATGAGATGGATGAAACTGGAGCCCATTATACAGAGTGAAGTAAGCCAGAAAGATAAAGACCATTGCAGCATACTAATACATATATATGGAATTTAGAAAGATGGTAATGATAACCCTATATGCAAAACAGAACAAGAGACACAGAAGTACAGAACAGACTTTTGAACTCTGTGGGAGAAGGTGAGGGTGGGATGTTTCAAGAGAACAGCATCAAAACATGTATATTATCTAGGGTGAAACAGATCACCAGCCCAGGTTAGATGCATGAGACAAGTGCTTGGGGCTGGTGCACTGGGAAGACCCAGAGGGATCGGGTAGAGAGGGAGGTGAGAGGGGGGATCGGGATGGGGAAATACATGTGAATCTATGGCTAATTCAAGTCAATGTATGAAACCACTACGATATTGTAAAGTAATTAGCCTCCAACTAATAAAAATAAATGAAAAAAAAAAATGAAGAGGTGGCAAGAATACACAGAAGAACTATACAAAGAAAGATCTTCATGACTCAGATGACCACTCACCTAGAGCCAGACATCCTGGAATGTGAAGTCAAGTGGGCCTTAGGAAGCATCACTACAAACAAAACTAGTGGAGATGATAGAATTTCAGTTGAGCTATTTCAAATCCTAAAAATTATGGTGTTGAAGTGCTGCACTCAATATGCCAGCAAATTTGGAAAACTCAGCAGTGGCCACAAGACTGGAAAAGGCCAATTTTCATTCCAATCCTGAAGAAAGGCAATGCAAAGAATGTTCAAACTACCCACAATTGCACTCATCTCACACGATAGCAAAGTAATGCTCAAAATTCTCCAAGCTAGGCTTCAAAAGTACACGAACCGAGAACTTCCAGATGTTCAAGATGGATTTAGAAAAGGCAGAGCAACCAGAGATCAAATTGCCAATATCCATTGGATCATTGAAAAAGCAAGAGTTCCAGAAAAACATCTACTTCTGCTTTATTGATTACTCAAAAGCCTTTGACTCTGTAGATCACAACAAACTGTAGAAAATTCTTCAAGTGATGAGAATACCAGACCACATTACCTGCCTCCTGAGAAATCTGTATGCAGGTCAAGAAGCAACAGTTAGAACCAGACATGGAACAACAGACTGGTTCCAAATTGGGAAAGGAGCGTGTTAAGGCTGTATATTGTCACCCTGCTTATTTAACTTATATGCAGAGTACATCATGCAAAATGCTCGTCTGGATGAAGCACAAGCTGGAATCAAGATTGTTGTGATAAATATCACTAATCTCAGATACACAGGTGATACCACCCCTATGGCGGAAAGCAAAGATGTACTAAAGAGCCTCTTGATGAAAGTGAAAGAGGAGAGTGAAAAGTTGGCTTAAAACTCAACATTCAAAAAATGAAGATGATGGCATGATCACTTCATGGCAAATAGATGGGGAAACAATGGAAACAGTGAGAGACTTTATTTTTTCTGGACTTCAAAATCACTGCAGATAGTGACCGCAGCCATGCAATTAAAAGACGCTTGCTCCTTGGAAAAAAAATATTTCCAACCTAGACAGCATATTAAAAACCAGAAACATTACTTTGCCAACAAATGTCCATCTAGTCAAAGCTATGGTTTTTCCAGTAGTCATGTATGGATGTGAGAGTTGGACTATAAAGAAAGCTTAGTGCTGAAGAATCGATGCTTTTGAACTGTGGTGTTGGAGAAGAATCTTGAGAGTCCCTTGGACTGCAAGGAGATCCAACCAGTCCATCCTAAAGGAAATCAGTTCTGAATATTTGTTGGAAGGACTGATGCTCAAGGTGAAACTCCAATACTTTGGCTACCTGATACGAAGAACTGACTAATTGGTAATGACCCTATCACTGGGAAAGATTGAAGGCAGGAGGGGAAGGGGATGACAGAGGATGAGATGGTTGGATGGCATCACTGACATGATAGACTTAAGTTTGAGTAGGCTCTGGGAGTTGGTGATGGACAGGGAAGCCTGGTGTGCTGCAGTCCGTGGGGTCACAAAGAGTCGGACACGACTGAGAGTGATCTGGACTGAACCGAATGATGCAGTAATCTCACCACTGAGTGTATATCCAAGGAAATGAAATCATTATCTTAAAAATATGTCTGTACTCCCATGCTAACAGGAGCGTTGTTCATTCTAGCCAAGGTGCCGAAACAAGTGTCCGTTGATAGAAGAACGGATAGAGAAATTGTGAGATACACAGCTAACCCTTGAACAGTGTAGGGGATTACAGGTGCCAAGCCCCCAGTCAGGTAAAAATCTGAGTTATTGGTATCTCTTTCTCAAAAATGAAGGAATTGATAAATGATTCACCCAAGGGAAGAAAACTCAAACAGTTTGCATAGAGTCGGGACTCAAACCCTAATTCTTTTGGTTCCACCTACTGTGACCTCTAATCAAACAAACTTTAAAGATTTGTAAAGCGAAAATGCAAGTACTGTATTTGTTGAAAAAAATCCACATCTAAGTGGACTTTCGCAGTTCAGACTCATGTTGTTCAAGGGTGAACTGTATGTATGTATGTGTATACACACACATACACGCACACAATGGAGTATCATTCAGCCTTTAAAAATAAGTAAATCCTGTCATTTGCGACAAGATGAATGAAGCTGAGGGCATTATGTTATGTGAAATGAGCCATGTGAGAAAGACAAACCATGCATGGTATCACTTATATGTGGATCTTTAAAAAAAAAAGTTAGACTTATAGAAACAGAGTAGAAAAGTGACTGCAGAGCCTGGGGAAATAGATGTTGGTAAAAGGGTTCAAACCAGCTGTGAGATGAATAGGATCTGAGGATCAAAAGTATAATGATGGTTGAAATACTGTATTGTATAACTGAAGTTTGCCAAAAGATTATAATTTAAATGTTCTTACCAGCTATAAAAAATAGTAAATATATGAGGTAATAGATCTATTAACTAATTCAGGGTAAGCCTTTCATAATGTATATGTATATCAAATCAGCATGTTGTATACTTTAAATGTCTTACAATTTTATCAATTATAATACCTTGAAAAAGTTGAAAAATGAACAAAATTATTGAAAATGGTTGCTTCTGGCAAATAGAACTTAGGAATAGGAATGAACTGCTTTGTAGTATTTGAGTTTTAAAACCAAGTACATCTGCTTCTGACAAAAGTGAAAATTAAACTTGAAAGGTATTTCTAAGACCTGCTTCATCAAAATGAGTATCTAAGTGGAGCACGGTCTAGGTGGCAGCTGCAGTCAAGCTTTGGGGCCTCACGGAGGACAGGCCAAATGAAGAACAGCCCTGGCAGAAGCCATGTCTGACCTTCCCCAGACGGTGATGGATTCAGACAAAAACCATCTTCCCAGTTGCCCATCAGGAGGCAGCATGGCGCTGCGGTGAAGGTCATGAGGTCAGGGGCCAGAAAGACTTGGGTTCACAGCTGCACTAATGTGTACCCTTAAGGTAAGTAACTTAACCGCTCTGAGCCTCGTATATAAAAATGAGCATAATGGAATTTGTGAGGATACTATTAAATACAGTAATTATAACCTCCTAAGTGTATAAAAGTACCTGTGAGATTCTTAAGAGGCTTAAATGAAATGATGCATGTAAATTTAAGGTACCATGCATATAGTAATTCATTATAAATATTCTCTAATATTATATTTATATCCATAAAGAATTTTTTTAAAAGGTGCTTCTATTCTTGGGGAATTTGAGAAACCCTACCATAGAACTCTAAAGGCAGAACTGTGTCCACAAACTTGTGTTTGTAAAGGGGATAAGAAGGGCATCTGTGGTTTACAGGCAAAACTGTCAGAGATGAGGAAGCGCCACCCTTCGGGATCTAGCCTGAGGCTAACCTCCAGGTCCGGTTAGGGCGGACACATCTTTCTGTCATCTCCCTGCCTTCTCTTCCTTTGCTCCTCTCTACAATGATTTTCCCCCATTTTTACCCATAACGTAGAGCTGAATGATAATTTTCACTATTTGGTAAACTTAACAAAAGCTCATAAACCTCAAGCAACCACTTTTTATATAGAAAGGCCACCCGGTAGCTCTTTGCTGGTTTGAAATGTTTTGTTAGCTGATTTGACCCCTTGTGTCATTTTGAAATATCTGGGCCCCATTCAGGTTGGGTTTCAGTCAGAGGGAAAGAAAGGAAAGGGGGGTGGGGGTGGGTAGCAAAAAAAGAGTAAGGGCCGTGGAATGGGGAAAGGGTGATCAAACCCACCAGCTCTTCAAGGACTGCAGGACTGTGGACAGGATTTCTGGATACCTGCCACATGCAGGCAGCTGCTGCCTGGGAATACAGTGGAGAAATAAAGGGCAGAGCTGCGGGGATGCTGCGAGGACGAAATAAGCCGAGGTCTGACAGAAGAGAGTGGTTCAGGGATTGGGGGTCATTAACCAGCTGCCCAGGAGGTCCGTGAGGACAGTTCTTTTACCTCGCATTTCTGTAGGGGGACACACACGTTTCAGATCTGGGTTGCTCTCTAATACTGAAGTGTTGCTAAGTGTATCTCACACCCCCTCCCTAAATACTAAGGAATTTGAAGTGCAAAGTAATAAAAATAATCCAGTGATGTGAAAAGAAGAATTGCTCTCTTTATAGACTAGTGGAGTTCCATGCTCTTTGCTGTTGCAAACCCGAGCAATCAACTCAATTTCTTCTTTCTTTAATGAGGAAGCAATTGTTCTGCGGCTGCTCAGACCTACAGTAAAACTAAAAAAAAAAAAAAAGCCTCATGCTCTGGTAGCTTATTTTATTCCTTCCTATAAAGCCGATGAGAAGAGATACTGAAAAGTTAATACAGACTGCAGAGACTAGAATTTCACAAAAACCTGATGAATAAGGTCATAATGGCCATTCCACATGCCTGCTTTGTTCTATCAGATTTACAGTTTACAAGAACTTGCTGCCTCTCTTCCAGTTTATTTTTAATGCCAAGATTTAAGTCATATAACATAAACAACAGCCCCAAACTATCTTTGCTGTCAGCTACAGGAAACTTTGGTAGGTTTTAATCTTGGAGGCAGAACTATTCTCCAGGACCCTCCCAAGCCACAGACGACAGTAGAAGTGCTTGAGCCAGTTAACTAAACTTGATTTATCTTAATTACCAGACAGAGTGCATTTTCCATAGGAAATTGCCGGACCACATGTATGTCTGGCACACACAGAGAATTCTTCAATTTCTTAGCCAAGCGGGGAGAGACATGGGCTTATACGAAGAGAAGAGTGAGATGCAAGGGCTCTGTCAGTGGACAGTGATTGTGTGTAAATCCACATTCCCCAACTAGCTCATCAGGAAGAGCCTGGCCCATCAGTGGATTACCAAAATGTATGCTGAAAATAGCTTGTCTGAAAAGAAATTGCAGACCACAGACATAGATTCAAAGCAAAAATGGTTTATCAGGGCACACCTGCTCACTGTAAGGCAGACCCAGGTTTTGGTTTTATTTTCAGTTCCAGATTTCCCTTTTATTCTGTGATGGTTTCAGATAGCATTAAGATTAGGTTATTTTAGATCTGGGAGAGACTTTAAGGTCAGTTAGCCCACAGTTCTTGTCCCTTTAAGCAGTGGTGCAACACTTATTTTTTAAGTCACATACTTTATCATTTCTTCTGTTCATGGAACTAAACATAATCCTAGTGGTCTTTGCAAACAAAGTAGTTGGCTACAGACAGGAAAGGCTCCTCTTAATACTTTCTTTTAGTTCAAAGAGAGGCACACAGTGAAGCTTCATGGAGAAAATCAATACTGGAAAGTGGGCCAGATGGGTACTGTTTCAGTGGACACCAGCATCTCTACATTGTCTTTGTATTGTAGGGGTGGAGGGTGGAAGAGGGGGATCCTCCAGAGAAAGAGCTGGAGTTGTGCCCCCGCTGTTCATCTCTGTTCACAGATCCTGTCACCTGACTTTGCGCTCCTGGCTTCCCGCAAGCAGCGCCTCTGCCCTCCGTACACCGGTCACCCCCGCTGCGAGCAGCCGCCAGCGAGGCTGGGCCTGTCCTCACTGTGCTGCCTTGGGAGCTAAGCCGGGTTCCCCAGGGCTGCCCGGCAGCCCTGCGGTCCAGAGACAGCAACACCGCACGCCGGCTGAGCCGCCGAACTCTGCCAGGGGCAGGACAGTGGCTGGTGGATCCAGCCGTAATGGCCATTCCATCAGATTTACAGTTTACAAGACATTGCTACCTGTATTCCACTTTAATGCCTAGACTGAAGTCTCTTACTGTGGGTTAGTTTTCAAGCTTCTCCAGAGTAAATAACAACCTGGCTACATCATTAAACACAGGCGGGAGAAGGTAGCATCATCCACTGTCTTTTTGGTTCTAGAGTAATGTGTGAACATTTAGAATTTTTAACCCCAAAGCCTCTGTAGATCTCTTTTCTCTGCCTTGATTATGCAGGTTAGATGTTCTAACACCAACCTTTACCCCACCCATGTCACTGTTTAATGATTAGCCAGTAACTATGACCTGTTTTTAAAGCTCCTGTTATTTGGTCAGGACAAATGATGGAAAATGTGACTAAAAACCAGTTCTTTACATGTGTCTCCTAGAATAGGAACAAAGCTATTGATATTCTTTCAGAAGTTATTATCTTCCAGCTTTTCAAATAGGGAATTCCAGAAGCTCATGGAGGAATTTTAACAGCTATCGTTCAGAGTTGGCCTATGTGAGGAATTTACTGTATATTTTGACTCAGAATTTTCCACAAGGGATGAAATGTGATTAAAGTCATTCTTTATAGCTAATAAAAACCACCTATTAACTGCATCCTGTACATACTTCCTCTTTATTTTACAGGGTGTCTCTTATTTGCATTGATCTTGGGTCATGATTGGGGCAGAGAAGATACAGTGGTAAGGAACCTTGCCTTTACCATGTAAGACAATATGAAAAAAGTTTGTAACAAAAGACCCAACAAGCCCAAATTGGGGAACTTGCAATTTTATTATGCCTGCTGCAGCCTCACTACCAGTGGTGACTTTGAGGACTGCTTGTATTTTACCTAAGTTGGGCACATGGAGGTCGCAGGGGTCCTCCTTAGAAGGCATATTGATGGTGGACAGGAGACAAGCAAGACACAGGCGACAACAGTGGGATAAAGGTGAGAGGTGGCGTCTGAGTCCAAGGCAAACTCCAAGAACAAGCAGCATGAGTCCCACACCAGTTATAGCTGGAAACTAGACATGAACCTCATGACTTGACAGGTCCTGTGATTGCAGAGTGAATCCAGCTCCGCCCTAAGGCACTTCTCTCTTATGTCCCCATCTGACCAATTCGATCAGATGCCACAATGGTACTCACACAAGAAATGAACAAAAAGTTCTTTGTAGTTAGATGTGTTCTACCAACTACTCATTACAAGTAGCGTTAGTATCAGGATTGATTATTCTAAATAAAGAAAAGTCAGAAGGCAAGCTAAAATGAAAATCAGAGCAAGGTACTCCCCAGTTCCCATGCTTCAAGGTCTCCCCACCACTTGACCACATTCCCCGATCTGGCATCGAAAAGTGAGCATGCTGAGTCATCAGTCATGGGCAGCTCTCTGCGACCCCATGGACTGTAGCCCACCAGGCTCCTCTGTCCACAGGATCCTCCAGGCAAGAATATTGGAGTGGGTTGCCACTCCCTTCTCCCGGGGATCTTCCAGACCCAGGGATTGAACCTGGGTCTCTCACATCCCAGGCAGATTCTTTACCATCTGAGCCAAGATCTGGCATGGAAGGCACTCCCTAACTTGGCTTCTGCTTCTCTTTGCTTCCACTTCTGTCCACGTTTCGCCCCTCACACTGGTGAAAACAGCCTGCTTTTCACCACGCACAACCACACCATGTCCGGCCCCTGTGCTGACACGCGCTCTTCTCTCTGACCTTCCTTTCTCTTGCCACAGTCACATGACTGGCTCCTGCCTGTTCATCACACCTCAATCCACGTGTCACCGTCTCCAGGAAGTTTGTCTTTCCTTTGATTCCCCAGGCTTTGTGACACGCCACCCACTTTGGGCTCCCACCGCCTCTGGTGCAGACTTCTACCTGAACTCTGGGCACTGTGTATGCAATAATCGGCCGGCAGCGATCTGCCCCGCTGGCCTGGAGCTCCTCAAAGGCAGGCCGGGTGTTTACCCCTGTGTGTGGGCACAATACCAGGGACAGGGCTGACCACATCACTGGCACCAGGTAAATGTTAGCTGAATGCAGACGCAAACCTTTCACAAACAAGTTCTGTTTCAAATGTCCCTGGCATAACTGTGTTCTACCTCTGCTCATGAGCTAATAGGTGCACCGTGAAACCTGGGAACAGCCTGATTCAGAAACAGAACACAATGAACACTTAGAAATTGGATGCCCTTCTGTGTACTACATGGCTCACTTTTTTTAAAGTGGAATAAAAAGCAAGTTCAGTAAGTCCAAGTCCACCTATTAAAAAGTCCAAATTAAATGACCTTTACTCTTTTACTGTTTCCTTAAAACGCATTATGGTAAAAAATAGGCCTTCTCCCTGTTAATCTGGCTAAGGAAGCAGAACCAAGATCATCAAGTGGGCTTTTACTGAGATACATGCTAATTTTGGCCAACCAAAATGGCAACCCACACCAGTTTCCTTGCCTGGAAAATCCCATGGATGGAGGAGCCTGGTAGGGTATAGTCAGTCCATGGGGTCACAAAGAGTCGGACACGACTGAACGACTTCACTTTCACTTTCGATCTCTTTAAGAAAATTAACATTTACAAAATTTTCCATATTATGAGTCAAAATAGAGAACTTTAAGGGAAAAAACCCCACACTTGTGGAAAGATGTTACTCTTGCAGTATAGGACTATAGTTAATATACAGCAGAATATCTCTAATGAATTAGATGCCTCCCTTTCCCCTGAAAAGATCAGGAGTCTCCCTGCTGTCAGAGCCAAACAGGCTCTTCTGGTGTCATGCTAACACCCAATTCAATTCAGTCGGATGACAATGAGAGATACGAGAAATAAAATATGACCAAAAAAAAAGCTCTGATGCTGAAGTTTCAGGTTTCACCATCGCTGATCTTTTTCAACATGGAGGATCTTCATCAGGTTATGAAATACTCATTCTTGAAAAACTCCTCAGTCTGGAAACTTGATCTGTTTGCCTGATGTACTATAACTTAAGATGTCAGGATTTCTTTTTTGTTGTTGTTTTATACAGAAAGCAGGGACAGTTTATCAAATGGTGTTTTGGAGTCTGAGGGAAGAAAGTGATTTCCCACAGAGCGAAATTTAGTCCAGACATAAGTTTAGCACTTTGGCCTTATTAAGGCAGTACTTGGCTATATCCATTTGAGCGTCTGCTCGAGTAATACATTTGATGATTTAGCCGTATAAAACAAACACAAGACCAAAACCCCCTTCCCTACTACATTTTTAGAAATGTCTAAGGCTCTTATTTTTCTTGCAACAATAAAATAAACTGATAAATTATTACATATTTTAGATTTAAAAAGGAATCACAAAACTATACAGCAAGATAAACAACCTGGTATCAATGTGTAATAAGGGATGCCAACAGAAGTTATTATTGAACAATTAATATATGCCCATTTAAACAAAATCTGTTCTCATTGGTCTGTAATAAGAAGACCCCAAAGCAAAGGAACGCTGTGTCTGGGACTAGTCTGTAACTATTTTAAGCATCAACTCTTACAAATGTTAATCTACATTTGTCACGTGGCTTTTGTTTCCCTGCCCTCCTCTTCCGGCACGCCAGCCAACTTTACGTGCTTCCAATCTAGTTTATACCGTCCACACTCCAGTTTTCCTCTGGTCTGTAGACTTTCCTTCCTCTAAACTTTGGTATTTATTTATTTAATTTTTTAAAAAACTTTGGTATTTAATATCAATGTTCGATATTAATGGCCTTCCACCTCTCCATGTCCCCAGCTCTAATGTCAACTTACAAGACCGACTTGTCAGTTCTTGTATCCCCACCAGTCAGTTGCATGTTTGCAAACCATGACTCTAGGAGTCTCTAGTGCTGTGTACAGAAAGCCAAAGAATGAAATGCAGACTAGACCCTCCCTCGGATGGGGAAGGACGATGTCATTTCCCGCCTTTGTTATGATTTTTACTCTCGGAATTCACCTGGAATAGCCCTGGTGGCTTACCTTGTGTCTGGTTTCAGATTTTCTACTGTGGAGAAGGTTTGATTTGTTGTTTGGATGGACTTGTTCTTCCCACTGAATGATCCATTTTCTCTGGATATAACTTCATATTCTGAAAAGCAAAAAGGCCAGCAGACACTTGTCTATATGCTCTGGCAAACTGAATGTTCTTGAAGCTACCAACCTAAAAAGT
Organism: Cervus canadensis; assembly: GCF_019320065.1. NCBI lineage: Eukaryota > Metazoa > Chordata > Mammalia > Artiodactyla > Cervidae > Cervus > Cervus canadensis. The sequence continues at coordinate 41,109,342 of NC_057412.1, forward strand.
CACTCTCATAAAAGTGAGCAACTGAGATTGCAGGTCTGAGACCTATTGACCATACACGTTAGCAACTTCTAGGTGGAGATTATCACTTGATGGGGAAGGTCCCAAAGCATCTGGGGAGCTGCTCATGGACCATTTTGGTTTTCTCTCTACCGGAGCAGGAAAGGCTGCCTGGTAACCGTGTAAAGTGATGACACGCCGGTGGTAGCACTGTATATGGGTAACCTATCATTGTGATATGTAAGTCAGATCATCTGCCATTGCTGGAAAATCCAGTGCAGTTTTGTAAGAAACAGTCTATGAGGAGTGGTGCTTCACAGAAGCCCATTTCCTGCTCATCGGGCTTTATAACATAGCTGGGAAATGGTCACTGATGATGTGGTACTGCTTCAAGTAACAGTTAAAACCACAGCAGCAAAAAACATTTAACCAAATAATGAACTACACTTTCCCAGAGTCCATTATTTTGAACTACAGAATTACAAGATTTTGGTACCTACTGCTTATGTAAGTTAGATAAGTCTTGTACATACTGCTTATATATGCCCCCTTGATAATTATCCTTGAATTAAAACAAAATGAAACTTTGCCCTTAAAGTCTGCAGAGAGATCTGTATACACTTACCTAAAGGATAGCTTTCTATGAACTTACAGGGCTAAACAAAAGAGAAAGACTTTCAGAATAAGAGAATATAATTTACTGATTTGTTTTCCCTGCTGTCACTTGGGATTTAGTTTAATACATGTGATGAGATCACGAAGAGGATTACAAAAATCAAACAAAAATAACAAACCACCACAAAAGCCCACTCAAAAACAGTTCTGTCAATATGAAGAAATACACAAATGGTGGGCTTCGGGGAAAGTGAGAAGGCTGTGAGTTACTGGGACTCAAGCTGTTAGCGCTGAGACCAAAGATAGGAGATAATACTGGAAATAAAGCTGAAATTATAGGATAACTCGTGGAGACTTAAAATCACCAATTTTAATTTGGGAAGGATCTTTAATGGTAAATTAAAAACATCCAAGATGGAGGACCACCTTTTCAGAATAACTTCCTATAACCATCCTTCTGAAAATTTTAAATTAGACTAGAAGGCAATGGCCATTGTATCTGGACACAGGAATGCAGCTTTTAATAGACTAATGGCTGATATTTAGTATGTCTTCCGCAGACTCTCTGCTCCCAATCTATGTGTCAGCTGACTTTCTGTTCTAACGGAGCATGGACATGGAGGGAGAGGGAGCATCCGGAATTCAGATATTCAAATTATACTTTTCCCTCAGCCATAAAGGGGCAGTTACTAGAAAAAGAAGGGAGTAATTAGCATGGAAGCAAAACAGATAGTTGTAAAAAGTGGAAACTGCGTGACTTAATGGAAAGAAACAGACCAAGCCACTTGCCTGGATCTCAGTCTCAATTTTCCCATCTGTAAAATGTCCGTAGTGTCTCTCCATAGTGTTGCTCGTAGGGATTAAAGCAGGAACATACGAAAAGTGCTTAATAGTATTTTGCTCAACAGGTGGTACCTATTATTATTATGTCTTTTATTATTCTTTATTATCCCTGAGTTGTATCTTAAAACTTGAAAATTTGAAAGATTCCAGTTCAAAAGATTCAAGTGCTGATTAGTCACTGAAAGAGCAGTTTATATGACGTTCCAGTTGGTTTATCCATGAAAGCGGTCACCTTCAAAAAACATCTTTGGGTCATTCCTTATGTTTAAATGTTAATTTAATATGATTTTAGTCCCGAAACTTTGGAGTTTTCAAAAATGGATCTAGAAGTTCTCTTCATAATTAAAAAGGTATTTAGAATTCTTCTCAGAATTCTTATTTTAGAATGTGTGTATCTTTCCTTTTTAATTTTTTAAAGTGATAATAGCTTTTTCATAAATGCACCAACATTCTAAAACTCTACCACCAACAACAAAAAAGTGTGTGTCCATATTTCATAAGATAGGGGATTTAAGATAGGGATTTAAAAAATAGTTTCTTTAAGAGTAAGGATATAAGAAAATCTACAAAGAACTAACACTGAATACGTGGTCTCCTTTACCCCCCTTGGAGGGTTTTAACCCCCTTATGAGATAATTCGCGTAGAAAATAATCATGTATTATGAAGACTGGGAACATCATAGTCTGGTCAGTGCAGCATGAAAATAATAATGGTGATACGCTGCTGCCAGTCCTACTGTTGCTGCTGCCGACAAATGTTAATTTAACAGCTTCTAATTTACGCTGCATGAATTCTCTGTTAAGTTTTACACTCACAACAAATTAATAACAATGGGAATTATTATTATTACAAATAAAAAACTAGAAGTTCAAAGAGGCTAATTATAGATTCAAGTTGCATTATTTAGAACACACCCGGTCTGGGATTTAAATCTATGTCCGCATGCTCTTGACATATCACAAAATGACAACTTATGACTAACTTAACTTTAAGTTGTCCAAGGATCTAGGCTATGGCCAATCTCTATGGTGTACCTATTTCTACTTTAGTGTAGAAGGGTCATGGAGAAGCATCAGGATTTGGATGTATTTACTAGAGGTGAATACATGCCTATCAATTAAAAGAAAGATTACTGACAGAAGTCAACTAGGGAAATGAAGAATATGTTCCCTCTCTTTTGTTACCTTTCTTAATCCTTTCCTGAAAAACCATTTCTAATGATACGAGAATTAATATCTGTATTATCTGAGCTACTGGTTTATAAAAGATTATATTTGAAATCAAGTGGTATTTAATAGAAAAAATAGATCATCAGGGCATATGGTTCAATGTTTAAACATAAACTAAGTAAATAATGACTAAATACTAACTTATGTCTATGTATAAAATATTATTATTATAGGTGTGGTCCTTATCCATTGAAAATTGTTATCGTAAGTCCAGTATCTAGTGAAAGATCTCAACAGCTCATTAACATTTAATAGTGTTAATAATAATGTTAAAACTAATTGGTTAGATAAAGTATATCCTATTTATGATACTTTGAGATTACCGATTTATGTCATTTAAAAAAGCTATATGATAAAAGGAAAATACAGAAAGGAAAATCCTGCTGTTTTCAAAAGTTAAATCATAGCCAAATGAATGTGTATTAGATTATTAGACATATTAGATTAACCAATGCCAATTTGATGTTCTGTATCTTTAAGGGAAGTGAAATTTTTATAAATCGGTTGGTCTTGTGAGAACTAAGTCTCAAGACTATTACAGGAACTCCTTATTAGCACTGCATATGGATTGAGAATTTTGAATCTTTTAATACATATAGATAATTAATACTTAGAAATTGATTGATTTTTAGATATTGGGATGATAGTACCTACTGGCATAATCCCAAGTAAAGAAGACTAGTCAAAACTGAGAAAGGAAATTGACAAAATATGGTTTTTTTTTTTTCCTTTTTAAAAAAGGCCAGTTAAGCAAAGATAAGCTGCTGAATTTGCGCAAACTCTGGGAGATAGTGAAGGACAGGGAAGCCTGGTGTGCTGCAGTCCACGGGATCGCAAAGAGCTGGACATGACTTAGCGACCGAACAGCAACAAGCTGCTTACTTTGGAAGCTGCCCAGACTAAATGGTTTTGTCTGAGGAGAAATAGCTGCTGTTTTCTCCTTTATTTAAAGAAAACTTTCTGGCAGCTTCTGCGTCTCCCCACTCCTCACCTTGCCCTGCGGACTGCTCTGTCCTCCCGCTGACAGCCTCTCAGTGGCCCCCCGTTCCACCTGCATGCACTCACACTGTTTGCTTCACCCTCTAGCTGATCTGGGTGGTTAGTCATCCCACCCTCCCCTCTTCTCTCTACTCTGACTCTCTTGTTCACTATGGAAAATTAAAATCCCACAAAACAAAAAGAGCGACTCAGAGTTTCTTATTTTTCATCATCATTTTTATGAGGAGTAGCAGAATCAAAATTCTCTGAGATGGGCAGAAAATTGACCAGGAACAGAATTTTTAAAAACCATACCTGTGGCTGATTCATGCTGATGTATGGCAGAAATCAACACAACATTGTAAAGCCATTATCTTCCAATTAAAAATAAATTTAAAGTAAAAAAACTCTCATAAAATGACTGAAATAATGTTTAGCCTGCTTCACAGTTCTGGGTCAATCTAGAAATTGGGATGGTGAAAGGAAAATTGATTTAAATACTATTAGCAGTGGCAACTTCTCATATGTCATTTGTAATTTTCTGGTAATGAAAAGACTAGATATACCTTCCCATTGAGAAAAAGTTCTGAGAGGAGAAAGAAGATATATAACTTAAAGAGATCTGCTAGGTTAACAGAGAGACCATAACCAGGACAAAGATGATCTTTCCCATCTTACGGCACTTTTGAAAATCATCTGTGACAGAGACAGCAGAACTCTGCAGGGACCTGCTGCTCCTGAGATACATCACCCAGGGTCACAGTCTGACTTAAGGTACCACGTTCCCAGAGCATCATCTTATCAGTGCTTCCCACCGTAGCAATAGTCCGCATGCCACGCTCTTACCTGTGACAGTGTCATTGAGCGGCTTATCCCAGTCCAGGATGACGAAGGACGGACACCCTTCCACAGTGACCACAGTGAGGTTGGTGGGTGGGTTCTGCGGTGGGCTGGTGGCATTCCCCTCTGTGGCCTCCTCTTTGGGGAATCTCTTGACAGAGTCGGTGATGGAGCAGGGGCTGTTGTCAGGCTTTTGGATATACCGCACGTGAGGCCCTAAGAGAGAGAGGACATTGAGCATTTGGGTTTTTGTGAGCTTGTAAAAAAGGTGGAGGAGAACTCATAAGTAAAACAATCTGTTTGAGGATATTTGATCTAATACTATAAGCAGATGGATGAAATCAGTGATGTGGATGTTTTGAATTTGTGAAAATCCAGAATCCTCTCTTTGGGTTATATGATATGGATGATACTATTGAGTTAATTTTCTAAATAGGTTTAGCTTATGCTAATATCCAAAAGTAATTTGGTTTAAACTGCATAATTTATGGGGTATTGAAAAGACTACTCAAAAGGAACTTGGTTCAGTAGTGGGGAATGATTTGCCTTACAATAAAATATAGTTCTGGTCCTACCAATAAACCTTAAAAGCCAGGCTCAGAAAGATCAAGTGGTTTTAAGTTATTTAATTGCACCCCAGAATAAAATCCAACAATATTTTCAGAATAACAAACATATACAGCACCCAACTGGATAAATTCCTTAAAGGAAGATATTACCCATAATGAGAAAAATAAATCATTTGGAGTCAAACTGTAACTTGCATAGATGTTAGAATCATCAGACAAGGACAATAAAACAGTTATTATCATTATAATCCACATGGTCAAAAAGTTAAGAAATGGAAGATATAAAAAAAGACCTAAATTAGATTTCTAGAGATCTTCAAAGAGAGCAGAGAAGAAAAGACATGTTAGGACAACAAGGAAGGATTGTGGCAGATTTCTCATCGTAAAGAAAGCAAGTGAGAAGGCAACAGAGAGATGTCCTTATATATTAAAGAGCAAAAACCAAAACAACAACAAAAAACTTATCATCTAGAATTCTATAACTAGTGAAATTATCTTTAAAAAAACAAGCAAAATATTTTTTAGACATACAAAAGCTGAAAGAATTCATGACTAGCACACCCAACCTATAAGGAAGATTTACGGAAGTCCTCTAGGCAGAAGGAAAATGATGCCAGATGGAAATACAGCTGAACACAAAGGAATGATGAGCACTGGAAATGGTAACTATATAAGTAAATATACATAATATTTATCTTATCACTTAATTCTTTCTAAAAGATAGCTTATTGTTTAAACAAAAATGATTTCAATTTAGTGTGATCTATATAACATGCAAAAGTAAAGTAATAGCCCAACAGCCAGGAAAGAGAAGCTGCTATACTGATGTGAAGTTCTTATACTTCACATTCAACTGTTTATGTAGTTATGGAATATCCCTGGAAGGTAGACTGTGAAGTTAAGGACACATTCTATGAACACCGAATTATTCACTAAAATAACAAAACAAAGGTATAGCTAAGAGGACAACAAAAAAGGTAAAATGGAATCATAAAAATATTCAGCCCAAAAGAAGGCTGAAAAAGAAGGAAAGAGGGGAAAAAAGAATAGATGGAACAAATTAAAAACAATAGCAAGATGATAATAGATTTAAACCTAACCATATCATCAAAGAATATTACCATTAAAAAAGGTCACTTTATAATGATAAAGAATCAATTCATGAGCTTATTACTATCCTAAGTAATTGAGGTCTATATCTGAATACAGACCTTTAGTATACAGGGAGCGGAAAAAAAAAAATGACAGAAGAAGAAAGTAGAAATAAATCTACATTAGAGCTAAAGATTTTGGTATTCTCTCATTAACTGATAGAACAAGTTGATAGAAAATCACAAAGGATATAAAATAATTGCACAATATAACCAAGCAAATTGACTTAATTGACATTTTTATAAAACACTTGTTATGGACTGAATTATGTTTTCCTAAAATTCCTGTGTTGAAGATTTAACTTCCAATATGAGAAATCAAACCTGATAATGCCTTGAAATAAGGCTTCTGGCCTCCAGAACTGTGAAAGAATAAATTTTGGTTGCTTAAGCCAAAGTCTATAGTATTTTGTTTTGGCAGGCCTAGTAAACTAATATAATATTCCACTTAAGACTAGGAAGATACACATTCTTTTAAAGTATACACAAAACATACACACCAAGATCTACTATATCCTGGGCCGTAAAAAAGTCTCAATAAATTTAAAATGACTCAGGAAAAACAGAGTATATCACAACAATGAAGTTATTAATAAAAATCAGTAACAGAATGATCTCTTGAAAATCTTGAAATATTTGGAAATTAAGTAGCCTACTTCTAATAAGCCAAAGAAGAAACCAAGAGGAAATTTAAAAGTATTTTGAATAGGGTAAAACTGAATACACAGTATATCAAACATTTTTAGTTGCCGCTTAAATAATACCTAGGGAAAATGTAGCACTGGATTTCATATTTAAAAAGAAGAGAGGTCTCAAATCATCTTGAACCTTAAGAAATTAGAAGAGCAAATTAAAGTCAAATTAAGCAGAAAAAAGAAATAATAAAGATCAAAGTAAAAATGAGTGAAATGGAAAACAGAAAAATAACATACAAGATAAATGAAACTCCAAATTGAAGTTTTTAGAAGATCAAAAGAACTGATAAACCTACAGTGTGGCTGATTAGGTGAAAGAGAAAAGAGGCACATATTATCAATAACAGGAAAGAGAGAGGTGACATCATTACAGATTATTCAGATATCAAAATAAAAGAAAGTGAAATAAATCTGACAACTTAGATGATATAGACCAATAACTTGAAAGGCAAAAATTATGAAAGCTCACTATGGAGGAAAGTATACTGAATAGTCCTATACCTATTAAAGAAAAGAAAGTGAAGTGGCTCAGTTGTGTCCGATTCCTTGCAACCCCATGGACTGTGGCCTACGAGGCTCCTTCGTCCATGGGATTTTTCAGGCAAGAGTACTGGCGTGGGTTGCCATTTCCTTCTCCAATTAAAATGAATTACAAGTAAAACACTTCTCACAAAGAGAATGTGAGGCTCAGATGACTTTACTGGTGAATACTGCCAAATATTTAGGGAAGAAGCAATACTAATTCCAAACCCTTTCAGAAAATTGAAAAGTTCAGTATTATTTTGACGCTAAAACTTGAGTAGATTTTACAAGAAAAGAAAATAGCAGCCCAATATCCCTCACTGAATACAATTCTAAACAAAATTTTAGGGAATCAAATCAATGATATATTAAAATGAGAATACACTGTAACCAAGGAGAATTTGTCCCTGGAATGCAAAATTAATCTATAATTCAAGGACAATTACATTATCATATTAACACACTAAAAAAAAAAAAAGAAAGAAAAACCTTATAATTATCTCAATAAAGCCAGAAAAATCATTAGACATAATCTAGCATTCATTTCTGATAACAATTCTCACTGGAGCAGGAATAGAAGAGAACTTTCTCAACTCGATAAGAACATCTATGAAAAAACCACAGGTAACAACATACTTAATGGTGAAAGACCAAATGGTTTTTCTATAAGATAAAGAATAAGAAAAAGATATCAATCCTCACTTTCAATTCAGTGTTTTTCTAGAGGTTCTAGTCAGTATAGAAAAGCAAGAAAAAAGGTACTCAGGTTGGAAAGGAGGAAGTAAAACCTTCCTCTTAGATGACATAGTTTTGTATATAAAACCCAGCATATCTACAAAAAAATCTACAGAGCTTTGCAAGATTGTAGAATATAAGATCACTGTACTAAAAAATCAGTTGTTTTTCTATATACTAGCAATGAACAAGAGGAAACTGAAACTTAAAATGCTACTCTTATGTTTTATTTCACTGAAACTAAAAATCATTGGTAGGAGAAATGAATAATACCTAAATAAATGGTGAGATATACCGTGTTCATAAGTAGGAGGACAATAGTGTACAGCTGTCAATGCTTTCTAATTGACCTGCAGATTCAATGAAATTCTAATAAAAATATGAGCAGGCTATTTTTCTTTAGACATTGATAAATTCATCCTAAAATTTAGCTAGGAATACAAAAGGACCTAGAACCACCAAAACAACTTTAGAGAAATAAAAACAATGTTGGAGAACTAACACAGCCTGGTTGCAGCACTTATCATAAAACCACAGTGATCCAGACACTGCAGTATTGATGGAAAGGTAGCTAAATAGATCAATGGAACAACTAGAGAACCCCTAAATAGTTCCATGTATATGTGGACAACCGGTTTTTGACAAAGGTACAAATTAAATTCAGTGGAGGAACAATAATTTTTCAACAAATATGGCGGAACAATTTGATATCCTTAAGAAAATAAACTTGCATTCATATCTTGTATCATATACACCATTTGACTCAAAATGGATCATAGACTTAAATGTAAAAGTAGAAACCTTCTACAAGGAAACAGAGGAGAAATTTCTAGAAGGAAACAGAGGAGCTCTTTGTGAGCTCTGATTAGTCAATGATTTCTTAAATGTAACACCAAAGAGGCAATCTATAAAAAAACAAATCAATAAACTAAGCTTCATTAAAATTAAAAAAGAAGACACACGGGGAGAAAATGTTTGCAAAACATGTACCTGAAAAAGAACTTCAACCCAGAAAATATAAAGACTCTTAAAACTCAACAATAAGAAAATAAGCAACACAATAAAAATATAGAAAGAATTGAAAGAGACATATCAAAAAGGATATACAGATGGCAAATAAGGACGTGAAAAGATGTTCAGCATCCTTAGTCATTAGGGATATGCAAAATAAAATCACAGGTACTACTACATACTTTTTAAAAGGATTTAAATGAAAAAGGCTGACCATACTAAGTGTTGGAAAAGATGTGGAGGAACTGGAACCCTCATACACTGCTGACAGAAAGGCAAAATAGTACAACTGCTGTGAAAAACAGTTTGACAGTTCCTTAAAACGTTAAATATATACTTACATACGATCTAGCCATTCCCCTTATAGCAATTTGTCCAAAAAAAATGAAAGCACACACAAAGACTTGCACCTGAATGGTGATAGAATAGCATACTTTACTGGTAATGTAAAAATGCTGGAAACAACCCAAATGTCATGAAGTTTTAATAAATTATTATATATCTAAGCAATAAAAAGGAATAGACTGTTGACACATATACCAACATGGATGCATCACTAAATAGTTATGAAAAGTAAAAGAAATCGGAAAGGAAGTTCATAATATATTATTTTCTATTATGTGAAATTCCAAAAATGCATACTAGTCTATAAAGATGATGCAGTTAAAGTGCTGCACACAATATGACAGCAAATCTGGAAAATGCAGCAGTGGCCACAGGACTGGAAAAGGTCAGTTTTCATTTCAATCCCAAAGAAAGGCAATGCTGAAGAATTTTCAAACTACCATACAACTGTGCTCATTTCACATGCTAGCAAGGTAATGCTCAAAATCCTCCAAACTAGATTTCAACAGGAGGTGAACCAAGAACTTACAGATGTATAAGCTGGGTTTAGAAAAGGAAGAGGAACAAGTGATCAAACTGCCATCATCCTTTGGATCACAGTAAAAGCAAGAAAATTCTAGAAAAAATATCTACTTCTGCTTCATTGACCACTAAAGCCTTTGTGTGGATCACAACAAACTGTGGAAAATTCTTCAACAGATGGGAATACCAGACCACGTGACCTGCCTCCTGAGAAATCTGTATGCAGGTCAGGAAGCAACAGTTAGAACTGGACATGGAACAATGGAATGGTTCAAAATTGAGAAAACAGTACATCAAGGCCATATATTGTCCCTCTGTTATTTAACTTATATGCAGAGTATATTATGGGAAATGTTAGGCTGGATGAATCTCAAGCTGGGATCAAGATTGCTGGAAGAAATATCAACAACCTCAGATATGCAGATGATACCACTCTAATGGCAAAAAGCAAAGAGGAACTAAAGAACCTCTTAATGAAAGTGAAAGAAGAGAGTGAAAAAGCTGGCTTAAAACTCAACATTCAAAAAACTAAGATCATGACTTTGGGTCCTACCACTTCATGGCAAATAGATGGGGGAAAAGTGGAAACAGTGACAGATTTTCTTTTCTTGGGCTCCAAAATCACTGTAGACAGTGATTACAGCCATGAAATTAAAAGATGCTTGCTCCTTGGAAGAAAAGTTATGACAAACCTAGACAGCATATTAAAAAGCAGAGGCATTACTTTGCTGACAAAGGTCCATTTAGTTAAAGCTATGGTTTTTCCAGTAATCATGTATGTATGTGAGAGTTGGCTATAAAGAAGGCTGAGTGCCAAAGAATTGATGCTTTCGAATTACGGTGCTGGAGAAGAATTTTGAGAGTCCCTTGGACAGCAAGGAGATCAAACGAGTCAATCCTAAAGAAAATCAACCTTGAATTGGAAGGGCTGATGCTGAAGCCCCAATATTTTGGTCACCTGATGTGAAAAGCCAACTCACTAGAAGATACCCTGATGCTGGGAAAGATTGAGGGCAGGAAGAGAAGGAGGTGACAGAGGATGAGATGGTTGGATGGCATCACTGACTCGATGGACATGAGTTTGAGCAAACTCCAGGAGATAGTGAAGGACAGGGAAGCCTGGCATGCTGCAGTCCATGGGGTCGCAAAGAGCTGGACACGACTTGGTGACTGAAAAACAACAGCGACAATCTGTAATATAGTTACCTTGAGACTAGGGGTTAGGTGGGAGAAGTGAAGAGGGGGGATTATAAGGTACATGATGAAACTTTTTGAGGTGTTGCATGTACTTATTTTAACCTCAAATATGCAGATGACACCACCCTTATGGCAGAAAGTGAAGAAGAACTAAAAAGCCTCTTGATGAAAGTGAAAGAGGAGAGGGAAAAAGTTGGCTTAAAGCTTAACATTCAGAAAACTAAGATCATGACATCTGGTCCCATCACCTCATGGGAAATAGATGGGGAGACACTGGAAACAGTGTCAGACTTTATTCTGGGGGGCTCCAAAATCACTGCAGATGGTGATTGCAGCCATGAAATTAAAAGACACTTACTCCTTGGAAGGAAGTTATGACCAACCTAGACAGCATATTAAAAAGAAGAGACATTACTTTGCCAACAAAGGTCCATCTGGTCAAGGCTATGGTTTTTCCAGTGGTCATGTATGGATGTGAGAGTTGGACTGTGAAGAAAGCTGAGCACTGAAAAATTGGTGCTTTTGAGCTGTGGTGTTGGAGAAGACTCTTGAGAGTCCCTTGGACTGCAAGGAGATCCAACCAGTCCATCTGAAAGGAGATCAGTCCTGGGTGTTCATTGGAAGGACTGATGCTGAAGCTGAAATTCCAGTACTTTGGCCACCTCATGTGAAGAGTTGACTCACTGGAAAAGACCCTGATGCTGGGAGGGATTGAAGGCAGGAGGAGAAGGGGATGACAGAGGATGAGATGGCTGGATGGTATCACCAACTTGATGGACATGGGTTTGAGTAAACTCCGGGAGTTGGTGATGGACAGGGAGGCCTGGCATGCTGTGATTCATGGGGTCACAAAGAGTTGGACACGACTGAGTGACTGGACTGAACCGATGTACTCATTATGTTGACTGTGACGATGGTTGCATGAATATATACATATATTAAAATTTATCAAATTTTATACTTCAGAAAACAGATCACAAAAGGAAACACTGGTCTATATCATATAATATCTTCTACTTTGGTAGATTAAATTACTGTTCAAAAATATTCTCCATATTCATGGAAAGAGTATATTTCCCCTATCTTTGATTTGAGCTTAGCTCTGTGATTTCTTTTGCCGTTGATATTGGCAGGTATAACACAAGGAGGTTGAAATGCTGTTGTATATCTGGACTCCTTCTCTCCTTACTTTGTATTGTTAGGAGAACCGCTTGTCCTGGGTCACTGTTAGTCTTTCATCTTGGGTACCAAAATGAACAGATGTGGAGCAGACCTCAGCCTAACCCATAAGAGACCCAGATGTACCTGCTGCTAGAAACAGAATCACCCAGCTAAGCACATCCTAAATCAGCTGACCCCATGTGGCTTTTAGACACATGAGAAATAAATCCTCTTTAGGGTATGCTACTAAGGCTTTCCTGATGGCTTAGTGGTAAAGAATCTGCCTGCCAGTGTAGGGGACACAGGTTCAAACCCTGATCCAGGAAGATACCCTCCACGCCACGGGGCAGCTAAGCTCATGCCCCACGACTCCTGAGCCTGTGCTGAAGTGCCCAGGAGCCACAGCCTCTGAAGCCCGTGTGCCTTTAGAGCCCATTCTCTGCAACAAGTGAAGCCCCTGCAATGAGAAGCTCTTTCACTGCAACTAGAGAGGAGCCTCTGCTTGCTTCAACTAGAGGAAAGCTCGTGCAGCAAAGAATACCCAACACAGCCAAAAATAAGTAAAAAAAAAAAAAAAATTGAAAAAAAGAATATGCCACTAAGATTTTGTAGTTACTACACAGCAACAGTTGACTAATATACCCACCAAAGATAGCTCTCTTAAAAGTAAGATTTGTAGCTGATCATACGTACCTTTGAATCTGGGCTTCCCAAGAGGATCAGTTTCTCTTGTTGGACTTGAGCTAAAGTCAGTCATGTTATCTGAGGATGGATGATACAATGAAAAAGTAGTAAAGGCTATAAATACTTATAATGTCTCCTGGTCAATTGCTCGCAACTTTGATTTCCATATTATTATTATCCATATTATTCACATTTCAAGGTCTTTAACTGTGTCCTGCTGCAGCTGTTCTGCAGAGTAATAAATGATTTAAAGATTACAACTGGGCTTCCCTTGTAGGTCAGTTTGTAAAGAATCTGCCTACAATGCAGGAGACACAGGATTCGATTCCCAGGTCAGGAAGATCCCCTGGAGAAGGAAATGGCAACCAACTCCAGCATTCTTGACTGGAGAAACCCATGGACAGATGAGCCTGGCAGGCTACAGTCCATGGGGTCGCAAGAGTCAGATATGACTTAGCGACCAAACCACTGCCACCAAAGATTACAACTGAGTAGCTAATATGCATTCATGTATTAAGTTATGTGTGATTAGGAATGACATGTGATTTAGGAATAAGGACTGGGAAATCTAGGTCTTTTGAGGAAGACTTTATTAAAGATCTTGACACTTCCTTCTATGTCTGCAAAGGAAAGGAGCACATTCCACAGTAATTCATTAGAAGTAAATGTAATTGTAAATTAAAATGTCCCTGTCAATCATAAAATTGAGTAAAATGTATTGATCCAGAACTTCTCCCTAATTTGAAATCCTCTGGTACTTTGTGGCTGAGCATCCAGTGGGACTTGACTGACATACTCACCAAGATCTTCTTCTGAGGCAGGAACTGTCGGTGGCTTTTTATCTGTCTCCATTGTCTCCAAGGGAGCTTCTGTAGGTCTGAGTGTTGCCCTCAAGGGTGGGGAAGTTACTTGGCCTGATGAAATGATTCCTATAATGCAGAGCCAAAGGAGTCAGGTTTTGTAGGGAGCCCTGCCAAGTTCCGCATTTACCTATTCAACAAATATTTATTAAGCACTTACCATGTGACTTGGCACTATATGCCAGGATTAGAGAGAAAATAAGACCTGCTGTCCTTGATTGATTGGGAGATATATGTGAGCCAAATTATACTGAAGCATTATGAATATTGCAAAAGCATAAGACAAGGTCTCAGAGAAGACAAGTCTATGGGGAAAGATGATGGATGGATGCTGGGGCGAAGTTAGGAATGCCTTCCTAGAGGGCGTGCCAATAAAGAGGAAAAGTGATCAGTAAGGTTAGGCAGGAGAGCTGTATTCTAGGTGGAGTTTACAGGAAGAATACAGTCAGGGAAGCATAAAGTCATGTGGCATGTTGAATTTGAAGGCGTGAGAGCCAAGAGTGCCTGGAGGCAATGAGAGCAGAATGGGGGGCGGGCAGGGAAGGGCAGTTCATGGAGGGCCTTGCATACCATGGATTTAGATATTATTTTTAGATGACAAGGGCCCATTAAAAATTTTTCACTAGGGAAGTAACATGATCAGATAAGGAGATAGTGAGCAAGTTAGGCTGCAAGGCTGGTGGCAGACAGAGAAATCAAGAACTAAAGCAGTTGTGTAGGCAAGGACAGAGGAGAACTACGTAAGAAGCAGTGAGACTGGATGGAAGGGGTTTTACATGAAGATGTCAAGAGGATGGAGTGGCCAGACTACAGATTAAATGATAGGCATGGGAGATGGCGAGGGAAGAAGAAAAAGGTTTATAAGGTAATGACTGATTCTGGCCTAGTCGCCAGACCAGTGTTACTCTGAGATGCTGTATTCAACAATGTCTCCTCTGCTCTAAAAACACTTGTAGGTCTCCCAAATAGGATCCATCCCAAGGTCTATGCAAATATGGGTAGAATAGAGTGGAGGCTGGTAGTAGTGTTAGTTGCCTAGTTGTGTCCGACTCTCTGTGACTTTATGGGCTGCAGCCCACCACTCCTCTGTCCAAGGGATTCTCCAGGCAAGAATACTGGAGTGGGTAGCCATTCCCTACTCCAGGGGATCTTCCTGACCCAGGGATTGAACCCAGGTCTCCTACATCACAGGCAGATTCTTTATCGTCTGAGCTACAATCTGTCGTAGAGTGGAAGCTAGATTAGCTTTTATAGTCTTCATGGGAAAAGGAATTGTTCTCAGATGATAGAGAGTCAAAGAGTAAGGACTGATGTAAGGACTGAGGCCCAGCATGAAATCATGGATGATGGGCTCCTGGTCCTGGTGGGAGTGGGCCCCAGTGAGAGGATGAGTGAAAGCCATGAGATGCTGCGCTGCAGCCAGCAGGAGATTTTTTGAGTGGGAAGAGCCAGCAGGAAATGCTGGGATGGTATCTTCATCCTGGCAAGGAGAGCAGGACTGAGAGGCCTCAGTAGATCTGGAGATGGGGGACAGGTAGAGATGACTCGGGGGAGCCTAAGACTGTGCTCAGAGGCACATGTGCGAGAAGGCATGTTTTCAGAGAACTCCCAGAACACTGAACTGATTTCTTGATTCCATATGCACTTTCTGTGATGGTCATCAGGCCAGATGTGTTGTAGAGAACCTGCCTGCAATGTGGGAGACCTGGGCTCAATTCCTGGGTCAGGAAGATCCCCTGGAGAAGGGAATGGCAACCCACTCCAGGATTCTTGCCTGGAGAATTCCACGGACAGAGGAGCCTGGCCGGCTATAGTCCATGGGATCGCAAAGAGTAGGACACGAATGAGCCACTAACATTTTCACTTTCTTTCCTCAATGTAGACATTTCTTTTGAATTAGAGATGGATAGCAAAGGGTGGGGAGGGCACCAGAGTTAATCTCAGAAGTGGGATGTGTTTATACCATCCCACCGGCTGGATGAGTTATACCAAACTACGCTTATTGATGGGAGTGAACAAGTTTTTACGTGGCGGGAACCAGGGCCATGCAACTGCATCTGGAGACACACAGCCTTGCAGGAGAGCTCTGTGTGGGGAGGTTCCCCTAACTCTTCCATGGAGGACCCTGGAGCATCACTTTCAGTCTGACCGGAAAGCTACAGAAGCTCAAGTCTCAGCTGCCCCAGGTTACAATTGATGAAGAAAACCTGGTCTCCTCACTGGGGCCATGTCCCTAGACCTTGACTCAGGCAGGCACCACCAACACGGATGATAGGCTGATCCCTCCTTTAGCTGATGGGAAAACAACCCAGAGGCCACTGTCCCCTAGTATATCATGGAAGCTTCTCCACCACATCCTCCTTTCATCCTGTGAAAAGAGTGACATCCATGCCCTTTCTCATAAATCCTTATCAGTTTCATCTTCCACAGTTATACTTAACAGTGTTATCCTGATTTCCACTACAGAATATTTAGGAGATAGACATGAGGGAAGAGGGGGGAAAAGATGGAGAACATGCTGTGATCAGCTGGCAGGTCCAGTGGAACAGCCTTTAAGAGGAGTGAGATGAAGCTTTGCTCTGAACTGGGCTCACTGATTCTTAATTTCACTCATAGATTCACTCAATGATTACTGGATTCACTCAGTAAGGACTGGATTTGGTTCTGAGAATTCAGAGAAAGTGTCAACTGTCATCACAGAGCTCATGATCTAGTAGGGGAATACAAGGACATGAACAAATAGGTCTAAAACAGAGGTTTGCTCTAACAGAGGTATGTTTCAAGGACAAATAGGACAGATGAGCAGTGTTAAGTCTACTTTGGGGAGTTATAGGAGGCTTCTTTAGGACAAGGATGGAGTACAAGTGTCCCAGGTGACTGGCAGAGGTCATTCTATGCGAAGAAGACAACGCATGCCACAGTCTAGAGGTGAGAGGCAGTCTGCCTTGTTGCGTAGACTAGACCTGCTCAGTCACCATGAGCATTCCAGTCTCCAGTCTTTCCCCTGGAACCATAATACTGAGGTCAGCATGAAGGCTGGTGGACAGGGGAGCTATCAAGGACAGGTAAAGGATTTCATCTCAAGAGACAGAATGTTAAGTGGAGGACATTTTCCATTATCCCTGGTGGGTTGGCAGCACAAAACGTCTTGTGCAAAATAATCCATTTGTTGAAGAGCTTGTGAGAGCTTCCATCTCAGCACCAAGCACTCAGCATCTAAGAAGCAAACTGACCTAGATGGACAAGGATGGTGGCTGTCACCCCACCCACCCAGAGTCAGGGCAGGAGTCCTTAAAGTTGTAACTGACAGTGTCTGGTCTTTGGGGCCAACACAGCCACACGTCCCACATGCCGAGAGCTGTCTGTTGCTTGAGCTAGCACACCAAGGGCTGGTGGTTGACCAGTAAAATGGAATTCAAGGAGGGATAGGGAAGGTGTGTGGCCGACATACCTGCACTTCCTGGCTTTCCGGTGACATTGTTGGGTGGTAAAGGCTTTCTTCGTGGGGGCATGGGTCTGGGTGGCAGGGGTGGGCGACGAGTACCTGGGATTATGGCTAACAGATGATGTTACAGATAAAGTGGTCATAGGAATTCACTCGACAAAATCACAGGTTTTTTTTTTTTTTTTTAAATACAATATTTAACAAGTGGCAGTTGGATGACAGAGAATAGATTCTACAGAAAAGTGCCTGTGAGTAACACTTTCTGATGTTCTTCTAAATTAGTGCTTGTAATGTACCCAGGGATAATAAAGCAGATGAGTTAATGGGGTAAATATTCTCTAATTATGGATAAAAATATATCAGTAAACCTGCCCTTTGAAAGGCTGTATGAATGCACAGAATTTAACATCTTTTGCTTCTCATATAGATTCGACAGGAGCATTTCTGAGCTTCATTGTCTCCAATGAAGTCTGCTTTGCAGACTACAATTCTTACACCATTTTCGCTTTGAGCTGGTAAAGCATATAATTTCTCCCTTAGTAGGTGTTCCACCCCATCCTCCAACTATATCACGTAATTATAACTAAACCAACACTTTTAGAACTTCTCAAATGATTACGACAAAGTAGTGCTAATGGCAGACGCAATAAGCCTGTGCCCCATGCAGATCAGAGTCACCACACAAGGGCACCTGGCCCGGGAGCTGTAAGTGGGAGCCAAAATTTCCCACCCACTCTGCTCTCTCACCCACCCACGAGCCTTCACACAAGGACGCCCGCCCAGAGGAAAGGCACGCTTTTCTAAATGGTTTGCCTGAAGGGCAGAGAGGAGAGAAATCTTTTTATAATATGCACAAAGGCTGACAAGGCTAAAGTTACCTGAAGCAGTCCACCTTAACCCAAATTTTCTTTGAAGTCCTGTGTTATAAGCTTAAAAATGCATCTCTTTCTTTGCATAATGTATTGGTTTAATAATCTTCAAGCAAAATTGACAATCCAAGAAAATGCCCTGTGACTTTAAGTACTTCCTGGGCTATCAGGAATTGTGCATGTGCATGCATGAATGTGCATATGCTGGGGGTAGGGAGGAGTGAGTCGTGATGATAGAATAGAGATGTCTCACCCAGACATTAATACATCAGAGTAGGTTTCACAGCATCCTTCTACAAAGCACAGAGCTCTTATTCAATGCAAAGATATTACCACTTCATAATTTTGGCCTAAATATACAGAACAGTCTCAAAGTAGAAATATGAATCATTTCTGGCAAAAGGATATTATAATAAACTACATAAGAGGAAAACTTGTATATGATGAAAACTAGAATCCAGTTACTTTTCAGCATTTGATCCATTGTGGCCCCTCGGGACATTATGTGAAGTAATTATTAAATTAGTTCCTCATTAGAATTTGTGCACAAAGCACTTTTCATTTTCCCAAATAGTTTAGTATGTTTATCTAGCAATACCCAGGTATTGTTAGCATGGATCTGATGCTTTGGGGACTGTGAGCATGCTACTTGTTTTGCGGCAGCACATATAACTTGCAGCTACGAGTTTCAGAGCAGAACTGAGTGAGGGAGTCAGCCTCTTATTCCTTACCTGGTTTTTTTGTGGGGTGAGAAGAATCCACTGATACATTTCTACCAGCACCAGATGGCAGTGGGACTTGCTTGACCCCTGTGAGCAGAGATAATGACAGAATAAATAGATAGCTAAAATGTGATAAACATTCTTTACGGAAACTTCATAGAATTGTTAGTGATAATGTGCTTTTTTTTTTTTTTTCTTTTAGAACAAGGATACTGGTGTTTTTGTGCCTAGACATTTTGATTGGCTTCTCCCGTCTGCATACAGAAAAAAATATCTAAAGCCCTACTGCATTCATTGGTTGTGTTTTTTTCTATGGAGATTTAGTGTTTGATTTTTTGATTGTGGCTTTGTATTAATTTTCTATGCTGCCCACCCTGCACTGCCTGCCTGGGTCGTATTGTCTTGCCAGAAAGATTTCATCTACAGTGATTGACTATTTTTCTTTTTTTGCCAATATTCATGCATAAATTCTGTGGTTTTTAAAAATATTTTTCTCTAACTCCTCTACCCCAATAAAAACCCTTATAATTTCAACATGTTTGGGTTTCTACCTAATGAATTGACTTTAAAATATTTTTTGAGAAGCCTTGGTTAGCAGGCTGGTTAGGCCACAGACTGTATCTGCACTCTTAAGATTTGTAAATCAGGCCTGGGTAGGCCTTGAACTCCAAGTTGCTGTTTGGAAGAAACTGATCTGAAAATTACCCTGCATGCTATTTTATCTCCTAAGTCTCTCAGACATAATCTGTTGGTTATTACTAAGTCATTCACCTAAATACCCATGCTAGGATTTTGGGTAGCGATCCTAAGGGTAGAGGGAACCAATTTACTTTTTGTCCTGTCTTTTAAAAATTATTATTCTTTTACACTATAAAATAGTCTTCCCTGACATGGCTGGCAGTCTCCATTAAGGAATAATAGGAACAGACATTTAGAATCTCAAGAGTGAATATTATCCTTAGTTAGATATAGTGGCTCATCCTGAACTTTCCAGGTGGTGCAGCGGTAAAGAACCTGCTTGCCAAAAAAAAAAAAAAACAAAACCTGCTTGCCAGTGCAGGAGACACAAGAGACATGGGTTCGATCCCTGGGTCAGAAGACCCCCTAGAGAAGGAAATGGCAACCCACTCCAGTATTCTTGCCTGGAAAATGCCATGGATGGAAGAGCCTGGTGGGCTATAGTCCACAGGGTTGCAAAGAGGTGGATATGACTGAGCGTGTGTGCATACACACACACATACACACACACACAATGGCTCATCCTAAAAAATGAACCCATACCCCGAGGACATGTGTGTGTGTGTGCTCACTATAATATGTATTAAAGATAAGAATAAACACTGAGTTTATATACTAGCTAGTACATTAACAAGAACAAGCACAGTCACAGCCCTGTTTGGAGTGCTGTTCCAGGACTCTGTAGGGACATTACACACTCAGCCTCATGTAATATGTAGGCAGAGATATTAAGTATACAACAGAAGCTTTGCTTGCCAAAAATTAGATGATATTTTCACATTAATTTATGAAATTATTAATCATGACTGTATTATAATGAACACTAATCAGCCCAGGGATCGAACCCAGGTCTCCCACATTGCAGACAGAGTCTTTACCATCTGAGCTACCCAAGAAACTCATTAGTATATTGCTAACATTATTATTAACTATAATAATAATTATGACTAACATTAATTTATGAAACCTAATATTGCAATTCCACAGCCTCTGCTGTTTGAATAAGAGATAATATATAACATCATGGAGGATGTTTGTATGGAGCCAGGGATCAAATGCTGTTTATCTGTGGTGGGAATGAAGTGTTTCTGCAGTCAATGACTATTTTGTGGCTTATCCCACAGGCACTGTGGGAACAAAAGCTCATGGGTCTTCTTCCTGTGCCCTCCTCTGAGTGGCAATGGGAGTGGGAAATGACTCGCTGAGGGGTTACTCTGTCTGTGGCTTAGGGGAATGCAATTCATTTGTCAGCAGGATAACCTAGTTTGCTGAGATCTGATTTACCACCATTTTTCAAGGGTAAAATCACATTATATCCTCTAGCACGCCAGCAGGCTATGTGTGTCTTCAGTAGACACTTCTTCACACTCTTTTTCCAAATCAACAAAGTATGTTGACCCAATACTGCACAAGCATCTTAGATATTCAAGACCTTATTTGATCCATACACCCCTTCTGGGTGGGAGATACCACTGGGGTCTCACAGAGGAGGAAACCCGAGGCAAGGGGAGATTAAGTACTTGTCCAGGGACTCACAGTTAAAGTGGACACATTCACACCCACATATGCCCAGTTCCCAAGCCCATTTCTTGAGCACTAACTGGGATAGTACAGGGTGCCTTTTTCTGTCATCATCTTCCCTCCGATAAAGAGAAGGCCGGAAGTGGCATCACTGGTGCTAAAGCCCATGCTACCAAGCCTAGACTTAAAAACCTGACTTAACTGCAGTTTTGACCTTCCCCAGAAATGTAATCTCAATCGACCAGCCTGGAAATTTCTGGTCAGCCCCTGTGAGGGAATCTGTCACAGGTGCCCTCTTCATCCTCCAGAAGAAGAGGTGACCTACAATGGTAAAACCCACGCAAATCCCTTCCAGCTCCAAAGGTGTCCTGGCTTCAGCATACTATTTTCTTTGGGTGAGAGTTCCCTTGCCCCACACTTGCTCCTATACATGTGTTTGCCGCAGCAGAAGGGGAGGGTGGGGCAAACGGGGAGAGCAGGATTAACACACACACACTCCCGTGCATAAAAGAGACAGCCGGTGGGAAGCTGCTGCCTATCAGAGTGAGCTCAGCCCAGTGCTCTGTGATGACCTAGTGGGCTGGGATGGGGGTGAGACGGAGGTCCAAGAGGGACGGGTGTATATATACACATACAGAGACACACACACGTGTACACTCACACATATGTACACATGTACAAACATGTACCCTTTGTTGGACAGTAGAAACTAACACAAATTGTAAAGCAACTGTCCTCTGATAAAAAAACAAAACTTCCATTGTGCACAAGTCTTTGGAGTGCCATTCTAGTCACTACATAGGATGCTGCTTGATTCATAAATTGCTGAATGCGTGCTGTGATAAGTCACTTCAGTCCTGTCCAACTCTTTGTGACCCTATGGAGTGTAACCCACCAGGCTCCTCTGTCCAGGGAATTCTCCAGGCCAGAATACTGGAGTGGGTTGCTTTGCCCTCCTCCAGGGGATCTGCCCCACCCAGGGATCGAACCCTGGTCTCTTACCATCTCTGGCACTGGCAGGCAGGTTCTTTAACACTAGCACCACCTGGGAAGCCCAATACAGCTAATTAAATCTTCAGATTTACTTGGCTGAATTTTTTTTTTTCAATGCTTCTCTTTGGCCTCACAATGAGTCTAACTGGCTTTAGCTCGCAGGTCCTATACTCTGCATTTCAGGTGTCACCTCACTGGGTGAGGGCTAAACAACCATGGCTGGCAAGCAGGTGCCATGCGGTCATGCCACTGATATGTGGAAGTCAGAGAGAAATGCAAGGATGACATGGTTTTCCAACCACACATGTGCAGATCCACCAAGTCACAGGCTGGTAAAACGGAGAACTGAGAGAGAATCTAAAGCTCTGCAGGATTACTTTATGGATAAGAGAAAAAATAGAATCATCCTTGGCCTCTTTTCTAATGAAGGGAGAAATCAGCCATTTTCTGTATAGGTAAAGATGGAAGCATCATACTATTATGATCCTTGTAGGTTAAGTACCCAAGTCAATAGTGTCAGTTGCTAAACTGGATTTTGTCCAGCCTTCAGAAACAAAGAAAAGCCAGCAGTAGATGAGAACGCTGGGAAGAGTCCGGCAGAAGGCAGCCGTGGGACTCAGGGAAAAAGCATTGAACCGGGGACAGGAGAGTGAAGTCCAGTTCTGGGCTTGGCTCCACCTGGCCGTGGTCTGCTCGTCAGCCAGTAGCATGTGAGCTCAGGCCCTGGAGGCCAGCGAACTTCTGTGGCCCTGAACTGAGGAAAGCCAATAAAGGCCAACGCAAGCGGAGAGGCAATGGGAGGGCAAAGGAGGAAGCCAGTGAGAGAGAGTGCGGACAAAGAATCCTCAGGAACTGACATCTGATTAGCCAGTGTGGCTCAGGCTGAAACATGAATTCTTTCTCCCTCAAGCAGGATTAATCCACTGTTTTCTCAAGGACAGCATTGGCTCTGAAAGCACCAAGACTCGAACTTCAGTGTAAGCCCCCAAATGTCAAATGGAAATTCTCCAAAAATCTCTTGATTTACATAGTTCATCCCTTAGCAATTTATTGTCAGAAATGAAGTAATGATTTCGGTATTTTTAACCATGGTAACAGAAACTTTGCAAACAAACACAGCACACTGGGAATTGATTTCCGAATGTATTCGAGACGGTTCCTCATGACCGAAAAGGAGTGGTGTTTATGGATGACTGGTCTCCTCACCCACGTCTCAAGATCTCAGCACCTGGCTGCAAGGTCAGGGGCGAAGGGCCAGCAGACTGGAAGATTTAGCGGCAGCTCAGACAAACACATTCCTCACCTGGGAGGCATCTGGGTTCTGGTTGTCAGGCACACTCCACGTGGGTCCAGTGAAGTGTGGATTCCTCATTAGGAGAGCACGGAGCAGAGAAAGGAGTCTGGGATTCAGGTGTTAACACAGCTGCCAAACCACATGTGCCAAGGGGGCTTCCAAACTACACTTTGCCTGGCACATGTGGGCCTTCAAGGAATGTTAGTTGAATGAAAGAACAGTTGCACAACTTAGCAGCTTTCTTGCACTGTGAGAAAAGTGGAGATTGTCTGGCAAACGATGGGTGATTTTTTCTGGCAAAGGTCAGAGAGGAACTATTTTCAGCTCTGAGGGCCATACTGTCTCTATCACAACTCTTCTGTTCCGCCACTGTGTTGAGAAAGTTTCTACAAAACCTTGTTTACAAAAAAAGGCAGTGAACTGGATCTGGTCTGTGGGATTGTACTTTTTATGGGCCTCCCGGTGACTCCGTGGTAAAAGGCTTCCCTGGTGGTTCAGTAGTAAAGAATCTGCCTGCCAATGCAGGAAACCCAGGAGATACGGGTTTGATTCCCAGGTCAGGAAGAGACCCTGGAGAAGGAAATGGCAACCCACTCCAGTATTCCTGCCTGGGAAATCCAATGGACAGAGGAGCCTGGCAGGTTACAGTCCATGGGGATGCAGAGTGGGACATGCCTTAGCACACACATTTGTACTTTGTGCAATCCCCTGGTCTAGGCATGCTTTTGCATCTCAAGTTGGTTATAAGCATGTAGAACATATCAATTAAGCTTAGATGTAACTCTGGAAACCCTGAAAAAGCAGAGTGCTGGAAAAATGCCCAACCTAAACTTCACTCTCTAAAGGTTACTTTCTAACTTAAAGGTGGAGAAATATTATACATGTACATGTGAAATGAACATAAAGCAGGGTAAATATCTATAATGATGTTATGAATTAAGAAACTTGGATCAAGATAGTTTAAAGATTGCAGGGTGTTAATGGAGTCATTGCAAGATTTGTATAGAGACCTAAAGAATCAAAGGTGCATAGTTTTAAGACCTCAGAATCTTTCTCTTTTAGTTTTCCAAAGGACTAACAGTAAATTTTTTTTTTTTTTGACTAACAGTAAATATTTTTATGCCTAAGACTATGAAGAATATGCCCTATAAATCCTAAACACATCCTTGTTTAAAAAAATTTTTTTTTAATGTTCTATTTTTTTCCAT
Source organism: Cervus canadensis (assembly GCF_019320065.1). Classification (NCBI taxonomy): domain Eukaryota; kingdom Metazoa; phylum Chordata; class Mammalia; order Artiodactyla; family Cervidae; genus Cervus; species Cervus canadensis. The sequence goes on from NC_057412.1 coordinate 41,134,087, forward strand.
TTATTTTTATTAGTTGGAGGCTAATTACTTTACAATATTGTAGTGGGTTTTGCCATACATTGACATGAATCAGCCATGGATTTACATGTGTTCCCCATCCCGATCCCCCCTCCCACCTCCCTCTCCACCTGATCCCTCTGGGTCTTCCCAGTGCACCAGCCCTGAGCACTCTAAACACATCCTTTTATCAGCTGATTTTTTTTTAATGCAAAATATATGTACTGAAAATTTCAGCAAGAAAAATTATAGTAAAATATATGTGAGGTGGATAAGAATCATACATATTCTAGGCAAAATGTCAAAGCTGGATGAAAAATCAGTTAACATGGAGATATTGTTCTCATTAATACACAATTGAGGCTAGAAGTGAGTGTGAATGAGACAATAAGACTGGGTCAGAGAAGAAAAGAAATCTGATGTGAATACCTGCATTTCTATAAAGAAGTCAGATCAAAACCATGCACAAAGTAAGGCAGACTCCTGTCTATAACCTGAAGAGAACAGATTTAAAAACTTCTTTTTCTCACCCATTTCTCAAAACATTATTCCCCAGGCAAATAATTTGAAAGCTGTTAAAATTTCCTTTCATAATATGCTATGTAATGTCATCTGTGATTTGTATTTCATTTACTTTCTTTTCTGGTCTTACTGTATTGGCTTAACACTCCATATCTATTTTCAATGAAAGGGGTAGAAATAGGAATCCTTACTTATATTCTTGATGTGAGAAGAAAAATATTCAGACTGGGAAACAAAATGTTAGCTGTAGGTTTTTCTCAGATGTCTTTTATCAGAGGGAGGAAAATTCCTTCAATTTCTAGTTTTATGAGAGTTTTCATCATGAATGATTTTTGAATTTTGTCTCATGGCTGATTTTTAATTTACGATCGTGTGATTTTTTTTTCCCCTTCGTTCTGTTAATGTGGTTAAGTTCAGTTGCTCAGTTGTGTCTGACTCTTTGCAACCCCATGGATTGCAGCACACCAGGCCTCCCTGTCCATTATCAACTCCTGGAGTTTATTCAAACTCATGTCCTTTGAGTTGGTGATGCCATCCAACCATCTCATCCTCTGTCGTCCCCTTCTCCTCCCACCTTCAATCTTTCCCAGCATCAGGGTCTTTGCCAATGAGTCAGTTCTTCATATCAGGTGGCCGAAATATTGGAGTTTCAATTCAGCATCAGTACGTCCAATGAATATTCAGGACTGATCTCTTTAGGATGGACTGGTTGGATCTCTTTGCTGTCCAAGGGACCCTCAAGAGTCTTCTCCAACACCACACTTCAAAAGCATCAATTCTCCCGCACTCAACTTTCTTTATAGTCCAACTCTCACATCCATACATGACTACTGGAAAAACTATAGCTTTGCCTAGATGGACCTATGTTGGCAAAGTAATGTCTCTGCTTTTTAATATGCTATCTAGGTTGGTCATAACTTTCCTTCCAAGGAGCAAGCATCTTTTAATTTCATGTCTGCAATCACCATCCGCAGTGATTTTGGAGCCCAGAAAAATAAAAGTCTGTCACTTTTTCCATTGCTTCTCCATCTATTTGCCATGAAGTGATGGGACCAGATGCCATGATCTTAGTTTTCTGAATGTTAAGTTTTAAGCCAACTTTTTCATTCTCCTCTTTCACTTTCATCAAGAGGCTCTTTAATTCTTCTTCACTTTCTGCCATAAGGGTGGTGTCATCAGAATATGAGTTTATTGATATTTATCCCAGAAATCTTGATTCCAGCTTGTGCTTCATTCATCCCAGCTTTTCTCATGACTTACTCTGCATATAAGTTAAATAAGCAGGGTGAAAATATACAGCCTTGATGTACTCCTTTCCTGATTTGGAACCAGTCTGTTCTTCCATGTCTAGTTTTAACTGCTGCTTCCTGACCTGCATACAGATTTCTCACGAGGCAGGTCAGGCAGTCTGGTATTCCATCTCTTTAAGAATTTTCCATGGTATGTTGTGATCCACACAGTCAAAGGCTTTTGCATAGTCAATAAAGCAGAAGTAGATGTTTTTCTGGAACTCTCTTGCTTTTTTGATGCTCTAATGGATGTTGGCAATTTGATCTTTGGTTCCTCTGCCTTTTCCAAATCCAGCTTGTACATCTGGAAGTTCACGGTTCACGTACTGTTCAAGCCTGGCTTGGAGAATTTTGAGTATTACTTTGTTAGTGTGTGAGATGAGTGCAATTGTGCGGTAGTTCGAGCATTCTTTGGCGTTGTGTTTCTTTGGGATTGGAATAAAAGCTGACCAGTCCTGTGGCCACTGCTGGCATATTGAGTGCAGCACTTTCACACCTCTTTTAGGATTTGAAATAGCTCAACTGGAATTGCATCACCTCCACTAGCTTTGTTCGTAGTGATGCTTCCTAAGGCCCACTTGACTTTGCATTCCAGGATGTCTGGCTCTAGGTGAGTGAGCACCCATTCGTGGTTATCTGGGTCATGATGATCCTTTTTGTATAGTTCTTCTGTGTATTCTTGCCACCTCTTCTTAATATCTTCTGCTTCTGTTAGGTCCATAACACTTCTGTCCTTTATTGTGCCCATCTCTGCATGAAATGTTCCCTTTGTATGTCTAATTTTCTTGAAGAGATCTCTAGTCTTTCCCATTCTACTGTTTTCCTGTATTTCTTTGCACTGATCTCTGAGGAAGGCTTTCTTATCTTTCCTTGCTACTCTTTGGAACTCTGCATTCAAATGGGAATATCTTTCCTTTTCTCCTTTGCCTTCTGCTTCTCTTCTTTTCTCAGCTATGTATAAGGCCTCCTCAGACAACCATTTTGCCTTTTTGCATTTCTTTTTCTTGGGGATGTCTTGATCACTGCATCCTGTACAATGTCACAAACCTCCATCCATAGTTCTTCAGACACTCTATCAGATCTAATCCCTAAAATCTATTTCTCACTTCCAGTGTATAATTTTAAGAGGTTTGATTTAGGTCATACCTGAATGGTCTAGTGTTTTTCCCTACTTTCTTCAATTTAAGTCTGAATTTCACAGTAAGGAGTTCATGATCTGAGCCACAGTCAGTTTCTGGTCTTGTTTTTGCTGACTGTATAGAGCTTCTCCTTCTTTGGCTGCGAAGAATATAATCAATCTGATTTTGGTGTTGACCATCTGCTGATGTCCATGTGCAGAGTCTTCTCTTGTGTTGTTGGAAGAGGGTGTTTACCATGACCAGTGCATCCTCTTGGCAAAACTCTTTTTTTTTTTTTACATTTAATTTTTTTTATTATTATCTTTTTCACTTATTTTTATTAGTTGGAGGCTAATTACTTTACAATATTGTAGTGGTTTTGTCATACATTGACATGAATCAGCCATGGATTTATATGTATTCCCTATCCCGATCCCCACTCCCACCTCCCTCTCCACCTCATCCCTCTGGGTCTTCCCAGTGCACCAGGCCCGAGCACTTAAGATGTTTCGAGAGAATAGCATCGAAACATGTATATTATCTAGGATGAGGCAGATCACCAGCCCAGGTTGGATGCATGAGACAAGTGCTCGGGCAAAACTCTTTTTGCCGTGCTTCATTTTGTAGTCCAAGGCCAAATTTGCCTGTTACTCCAGCTATTTCTTAACTGCCTCTTTTGCATTCCAATTCCCTATAATGAAAAGGGCATCTTT